>NC_064817.1:114989961-115263958 GCF_023721935.1 Panthera uncia | reverse complement strand
AGGGAAGGAAGGGAGGGAGGAAGAAGGGAGGAAGGAAGGAAGGGAGGGAGGAGGGAAGGAAGGAAGGAAGGAAGGAAGGAAGGAAGGAAGGAAGAAGGAAGGGAGGAAGGAAGAAGGAAGGGAGGAAGGAAGGAAGAAGGAAGGAAGGAAGGAAGGAAGGAAGGAAGGAAGAAGGAAGGGAGGAAGGGAGGGAGGAAGGGAGGGAGGGAGGGAGGAAGATGAAACTGGACACATGAGTGACGATCAAAGAATGCAGTATAAATGCAGTATAATTTCTGGTTACATCTAAATAAATGTGTTTATATTGATGACAATATAGAACAAAAACCTGACATGAAGACTACACGAGGGATCTTAGGGGAATGGGAGAAAGTAATAGACTTTCTTCTATTTCAGAGGGAGCAGAAAAATTCGGATTAGTTCAGGGCACCTGAGTGGCTCAGTCGATTAAGTGTCCAACTCTTGATTTCAACTCAGGTCATGATCTCATGGTTCATGAGATCGAGCCCCACATCAGGCTCTGTGAAGAACCTGCTTGGGATTCTCTCTCTCCCTCTCTCTGCCCCTTCCCCACCTGCGCTCGCTCTCTCTCGCTCTCTCTCTCTCTCTCTCTCAAGACAAATAAATATACTTTAAAAAATCACTACATTGTATACCTTAAACTTACAATGTTATATGTCAATCATATCTCAATAAAGCTGGAAAAAATTTAAAGTTTTGCCTATCCGGTGGAGAAGAAAAATCTTATGCTTGGTATTAATTCAAATTTTCCTAATTAATAATTATGATGATATAAACTTTATATCTTTAGTGCCCATATGACCCTCCTGTGAAATGTCTTTATGATTTTTGCTTATTTTCCTACTGAGTTTTTCCCTTTGACTTTAGGTTAGTAGCTCTGCATACATTCTGGATTTTAATTGTGTCTGTAGTTTATGTTTTACATATTTTCTTTCAGCCTTCCACTTATATTTTGCTTTTCCTTATGGTGTCTGTAATTAAATGATAAGCCTTTCCATGCTCAAATCTGTTGGGTTTTTTTCTGTAGGCTTCTGGGTCTCATGTCTTACTTAGGAAGGTCTTTTCCACTTTGAAACAATGAGAAAAATTCTCTTGATTTTTCCAGTGTGTTTAAAATTGGGTAGTTTTCATACCCAAGTCTTTAATCTGTATGGAGTTTAATTTTTTAATGATCTTATGAAAAGATCCAATCAAGTTTTTTACAAATAGACAACTGTCCTAAGACTATTTGATAAATGTTTAATTTATCCCTCACTGATTTACTACACATCAAGTTTTTCGATAAACCCATATTTGTTTTTAGATTTAATTTTATGTTCCACTGATGTATTTTTCTAGTCCGCCAGTGGTACACTCTACTCATGATCACTTTATACGTAGGGCTACTCCCTCACTCCTATTGTGCTAGATGAAATATGTCCCCTCTATTCCCATGCATTTTCTTTTTATATTTATTTGTTTTGGGGGCACCTGGGTGGCTCAGTCAGTTAAGCATCTGACTTCAGCTCAGGTCATGATCTCACAGTTCGTGAGTTCAAGCCCCACATCAGACTCTGTGCTGACAGCTCAGAGCCTGGAGCCTGCTTCGGATTCTGTGTCTCCCCCTCTCTCTGCCCCTCCCCAACTTGTGTTCTATCTCTCAAAAATAAATAAACATTAAAAATGTTAATTAAAATGCTTCGGATTCTCTGTCTCTCTCTCTCTCCCTCTGTCCCTCCCCCACTCATGCTCTGTCCTTCTCTCTCAAGAATAAATAAACATTTAAAAAGTTTTAATTGTACTTATTTGCATTCAAGAAGATATAACCATCATATTTATGTACCCAACATTAGAGCACCTAAGTATATAACATAAATGCTAACAAAACTAAAAGGAGAAACAAATGTCAATAATATTTGGGAATTTTACTACCCCTCTCTCAACAATGATTGGGACCATCCAGGCAGAGAATCAATAAAGAAGCAGCAGATATGGGGCACTTGGGTGGCTCGATCAGTTGCGCAACTGACTTCGGCTCAGGTCATCATCTCATGGCTGGGCTCCTGAGTTCGGGCCCCGCTTTGGGCTCTGTGCTGACAGCTCAGAGCCTGGAGCCTGCTTCAGATTCTGTGTCTCCCTCTCTCTCTGCCCCTCCCCCACTCATGCTGTCTCTTTCTCTCAAAAAGATAAACATTAAAAAATTTTTTTTAAAAAGAAACAGCAGATCTGAGCAACGCTATAGACCAAATGGACCTAACAGACATACAGAAAATTCCATACAACAATAGCAGAATACACATTATTTTGAAGCGCATCTGGAATGTTTTCTAGGATAGACCATATGCTCGGCCACAAAACAAATCTCAACAAATTCAAGATGGTAGACATTATATCAAGTATCATTTCTGACCACAATGGAATGAAGCTAGAAATCCATAACAGGAGGAAAGCTGGGAAATTCACAAATGCATGGAAATTAAACCACACAACCCTGAACAACCAATGAATCCAAAAAGAAGTCAAAATAGAAATAAAGAAATATCTTGAAATAAATGCAAACGGAATCACAACAAACCAAAACTTATGGCTATAGTAAAACAAACAAACAAACAAAAAACAGCCCTAAAAGGGAAGTTTTCAGTGATAAACACATACATCAAGAAAAAAGAAAGATCTTGGGGTACTTGGGTGTCTCAGTCGGCTAAGCGTCTGACTTTGGCTCAGGTCATGTTCTCATGGTTGGTGAATTCATGCCCTGCATCGGGCTCTGTGCAGATAGCTCAGAACCTGCTCCAGATCCTCAGTCTCCCTCTCTCTCTACCCCTCCCCAGCTCGCTCGCTCTCTCTCTCTCTCTCTCAAAAATAAACATTTTAAAAAAATTTAAAGGAAAAAAGAAAGATCTCAGATAAGCAACCTAACTTTACACCACAAAGAACTTTGAAAATAAGAACAAACTAAGCCCAAAGTTACCAGAAGAAGGGAAATAATGAAGGTTAGAGCAGAAATAAATGACATAGAGAATAGAAAGACAATAGAAAACATGGAGAGAACCAAGGGTTGGCTCTCTGAAACGATAAACAAAATTGGCAAACCTTTAGATAGACTAACCAGGAAAAAAAAAACAGAAAGGACACAAATAAATAAAATTATAAACAAAATTTTTGAATTCTACACTTTGGTTCGTAAACATTTCGTCTCATATGTTATTGGGGACAACATAAATGGCTGGTCCCTTTTGAGAGCAACTGGTGGGGTCTACCTACAATTTAAATGCACAGATGCTTCAAACCCATGATTTGATTTCTTGGTATTTATCCTTCTGTGAACCAAGAGACATGCACAATGCCATTCACCACATCTCTGCTGGGGAAGATAGCTACATAAATTATGGTATCATCTATACTGTGGATTAATAGGATACATTTAACACACTGACATATGCACTGACATAAAAAGATCTGTAATATAAATAATGTAGTGAAAATAAGAGAGTGATAAAATAATACATAGAGCAAAGTCCAACTGACATAAAAATGGTTATTTATACATGTTCACAGTTGTTCTTTCTGGGAAAGAAAAGGGGAAAAAAAGACATATTCTTTATTTTCGTGTTAGATTCTGCATGTTTGAGAACATCTTTCACTATAAGATAGTATCCACATATCGCTTGAGTAAATACAAATTAAAATATCTCTGTTTTCTTTCCTAATTCCTTCTCTTGGAGAAATCGTATTTCCATAAGCTTTATTAATCTTTTCTTATTTCTCTTTAATATGACAAGCATAATTACCAATTTAAAAGTTTCACTGGCTTTATTAAATTATTGTAAATTCAACTTTTTAATCCTAGCGAATTTATTCCGCTTACTTGGGGAGCTATAAAAGGGGGAAAAAAAACGTTGCATAACTGCTCAATTTCTTTAGTTTCCCTGGGCCTAAAAAAATCATTAGACATATTTTCTTTTTTGTTTGTTTGTTTTAATTTATTTAGTTTGAGAGACAGAGAGAGAGAGAGAGCAGTGTGGGAAGGGCAGAGGGAGAAAGAGAGAGAGAGAGAATCCCAAGCAGGCTCTGAGCTGTCAGCACAGAGCCTGATACGAGGCTTGCACTCACGAACCATGAGATCATGACAGGAGCCAAAGTCGGACGCCTAACCGACTGAGCCACCCAGGCGCCCCTGGACATACTTTCGATGGTCATACTATGGCCAGTGGCTATTGATGAGTCTAATCCAGCATACTGATGAGTCAAATGCAGATAATTCTCTCTCTCTTCCATTCCTGAGTCATTGTAGCCACTTACCTCTCATTAGAAGTCACAGTCAAATCAGCTTTTGCACAAAAATAGTCTTCGTGAATATGAACAACTGGCAGTTTTAATACTTAAGCAGGGCATGCAAGTATTATACTTCACAGGAGTTTTTATTAATGCGAGGGGCGCCTGGGTGGCTCAGTCAGTGAAGCGTCCGACTTCGGCTCGGGTCATGATCTCGCGGTTCGAGCCCCGCATCGGGCTCTGTGCTGACAGCTCGGAGCCCGGAGCCTGCTTTGGATTCTGTGTCTCCGTCTCTCTCTGCTCCTCCCCTGCTCACACTCTGTCTCTGTCTCTGTCTCTGTCTCTGTCTCTCTCTCTCTCTCTCTCTCAAAAATAAATAAATATTTAAAAAAATTTTTTTTAATCTTGGATGGAAATAATGGATGTCTTCTCGCATGTTGTCAGAGCAATATCTCATTTTCTTTATATGTAGGACGCAGCTAATAATATTTGTCCTTGTCCCCTCACAAGATTATAGAAGGATTCACACGAAATACTGAAGAGCAAAGCACTATGCACATGGGAGGTGTGACTATTACATGAGAATCAGCCCATTGATGCCGTACAGGTTCAGTCAACAGGAAGCCAAAATAACTGGGCGCCTGGGTGGCGCCGTCGGTTAAGCGTCCGACTTCAGCCAGGTCACGATCTCGCAGTCCGTGAGTTCGAGCCCCGCGTCAGGCTCTGGGCTGATGGCTCGGAGCCTGGAGCCTGTTTCCGATTCTGTGTCTCCCTCTCTCTCTGCCCCTCCCCCGTTCATGCTCTGTCTCTCTCTGTCCCAAAAATAAATAAAAAACGTTGAAAAAAAATTTTATAAAAAAAAAAAAAAAAAAAAGAAAGCCAAAATAACTATGTAAGCCCTGTGCTTCTCTTTCAAAAAAAACAAAAATTCTAGTATCATAGAGTCACAAGTATACTTGTGTGGGACGATAGCTGTCAGTCTTTGTCACGCTTTGTTATCTTTCGGTCAGCGATGCTCTTTGGTGTTGGAATAGCTGCTTTAGTCTCTTGGCGGGGGGGAAGCTCAGTGCTTTCGGTGCAGGGAAGGGTTTGCAGAGAACAGGGCTAAGCAACAACAACCAGTAGCCGGATGATGATTCAGGGCTTTCCTTTAACTCGATGGAACTTGAAAGCTTTTTAAAAATCTTTCCCTGCAGCAAACATTTTAAATACTAAGACCAGAAAAAAATGAAGTCAGCTTTGAACGTTTTTTCAGGTTGCATGCTCTATTTGTGTTTAAAATAAACTAGAGCCCTGTGAAAGGGAAGGGCAGAGCAGACGGAATCAGGAGAGGAGAAGCCCAGACAGAGATGAGATTTGGAAAAGTTCCGGCCAACCCAGAGCAGAGCTCCAGGCCAAAGAGGAAGAGCTAGAGAGTTCTCCCTTGGCCCCAACAGCCAGGCCCTTGTACCGCTGTCCTTTTCAGTCATCAGCTAGGGCTTACCTGGCAAGACTGTGGCCTTGCCTGGAAGGCTGAGATGTTTCCTGAAGAAGACTGTAAGCTAGCCGCGATCCTTTCCCGTAGGGAGGTCCGGGCACACGCATTCATGGCTGTCACAGAGGTGCCAGAGTTTTGGTGAGAAAGGGCATAAAAACAGAGAGGGGGGCAAACCAGAAGAGACTCTTAATGACAGAGAACAAACTGAGGGTTGACGGAGGGAGGTGGGGGGGAGGATGGGCTAACTGGGTGACGGGCACGAAGGAGGGCGCCCGTTGGGAGGAGCACCGGGTGTCGTATGCAATCATGAACCACCGAATTCTATTCCCGAAACCATGTTACATTACATGTTAACTAACTGAATTTTTAAATAAAACCTTTAAAATAAAAAAGTCGTCTAGGAGGGCTAATGAGTATATGAGGTAAATGAAGTAGGGTTTCTGGGTTGCCCTAAGGACTCACTTGGAATTAGCGGTCACGTATTTATTAAACAGAAGCCAGTCAGCGCGACTGATTGTGTGCGTTCCCCAATTCATGTTCACCAACAGGTGAACAGTAGGTACGTGGGTGAGCAGCGCATACATCGAGTGGTGGATTTACCAGACTTGGGATGTCTCTATTCGGGTAGACCAGAGGGCCGCATCTGTACAGTCCATTCGGCTCCAAAATTCTAGACTCTTCTTGGGCATAAAGGTAGTATTTCACCCCCATGTCTCCCACACTGATTCCAGGGGAAGGCAAAATGCAGCCCAGGGGCCAAATCCGGGTTGACTGTTTTTGTCAAGAAAACTTTATTGCAACATAGTCAACCCCGTTCGTTTATTGCCTATGGCTGTTTCCGTCTTACAAGGCAGAGTTGAGTGGTCACAACGGAGGTAGTATGGCCCCCAAAGCCTAAAATATTTACTTTCTGGCCCTTTACGGACAAAGTTGGTCTCTTGATTAGGCTGTGGCTTCTGTGGGTCCCTCCGCAAACTGCTGCTTCAAAGAGCATGACCACCTGGCAAGGACGAGGGGCACAGGAGGGGGCACAAGTGTGACCACAGCTAGATCCCCCGGGCCCTAGCAAATTGCTTCACGTTTAGATGGTGCACGTGCATTTCTGTTGAAAGAATTTGTGTTAAATATGATCTCAGTTTGGTATTCGTTCGTTTGTTCTACAAATATCTAAGCAGCTCGCCTGTGCTAAGTCAGTCTTCCAGGGGCTAGGGATACAGCATATAGTTACGATATCATTATTACTGAATACTTTGTCACAACTAGGTATTTCTCTCCTATTTTCCAAGTGAAAATAATACTATCCGTCCAATATATATACTACCTGCTCATCTATAAATAATGTCCAACGAATAATTCTGTATTAAATAAAACTATACGTAAGCCGACACGTGGAAGCGAATGCAGGCTCCTAAAATTCTGCTGAAATGTTTAACGCCCTTTACTTTCACGTGGGGCTTGGCACGCTAAGTTTATAAACAACTGTTATTTCTAGCTCCAGTCTCCGCTGACCTTAACCTTGTCTTGTGGCACTCACTCCTCGGGTATTTAAGCCACCGGTCACGCAGGTGTGGACTTCGAGAACCAGTGTGGCGGTCACAGCTCACACGCCCTATCGCCTTGCAGAAGTGGGAGCTGAGACCAAAGGGCCAGGCTCAGTACCTACAATTCAGGTGAAAGAAGTTGGCTTGCCACTTCCAGCGGGTTCTGGAGATGGCGGAGGAAAGAGGATTATGGACTCCAGGAAATGGAGACGTCGGGGGTCGTGGAGAAAGGTGAGAGAGAAAAACGTGGAAGGCAGTGCTAGAACTGGGCAAAGGCAGGCTGTTCAGAAGACCAGATCAGGGCTACCCGGGGCCGAGTGAGAAATCGCCCAAGTGCACATCCAACATCAGCATGGACAGTGACACCAGCGCGACGGCCGCTCGGGAAATGCAGGGGTCTCTGACCCCTCCGCCAGAAGGAACATCAGAAGACACAACGGCGGGGACGCTGGGCAAAACCGGACTCTCGCATGGCTCGTCTGGCTTTCGTTCGTTGTCTGCAGAGATGATGGTTGTCGTAGGGTTTCTGCTCATTCAGTTTCTCGCTCCGCGAAAAACCGCAATTTGTGTGGGTTGCTCGCTAAGCAGGGCAAGAAGGGAGGTCAGCTGCTCTTGGGGACCGAGTCGTCCCCACACTCCCACACTCGTACGATCAAGTGCCAAAGCCCAGCGTGGCTGTACTTGGCTAGAGGGCCTTGACAAGGGTAAGTAAGGTGCAAGGAAGTCATAAGAGTGGGGTCCTAATCCTACAGAACCGGTGTCCTATGAGGAGAAGGGACACAGATCTCTGTCTGCACACTCACAGAGAAGGGGCCATGTGAGGACACAGTAAGGAGGCGGCCATCTGCGAGCCAGCAAGAGCACTCTCACCAGAAATGGAAGCTGCCGGCAAGGACCTCGATCTGGGACCACTGCCCTGCATCTTCTAGGTAAGGATTAACGCCACGCAGAGCTCGACACACGCAGAGAAATGAAGCCACGTCGCCGCGGTCAGGGATAGCTCTGCACCGAGGGAGGGGTTCCCACTGGTCTCACATCGAGGGCCTTCTGCGCGCTGAGGCTGCGAGGCTGTTTCTCGAAACCGTGTCATGCTCGCAGACTGCCACGGGCCACCAACTGTAGGACGACAGCTACAGGACAAACCCCACGGGCCTTGGATTGCCTTACCAACCCCCCTCCAGTCCTGCTCTCGTTTGAAATGTGGGGCCACCACCGGGGTCCCTTTGCGCCCAGACGCTCTAAACCCCAGCTCCGCTTCCTGAATGTGCCTTCCTCTTGTGTGCTTCAGTGACTTTGAGTCATCGCCCTGTCTAGAACGTCCTCCCCCACATCAAGCCTCCGCTCCTCAACTACCTGCCACACCTTCCCCTCCCAGGGCCAGCTCAGGTGTCGCTGTGCTTCAATCTCTCCCACCTTAGGCGGAACTAATTGCTCCCTCGTCTTTGTCCCTACGAACATTTCCCTTTAATAGCACTTGTCACATGAAATTGCAGTTGCTTTTTAGAGTGTCCACCCCCTAAAAGAATGAGTTCTTCAAAGCAGGGAACATAGCTTACTCATCTCTGAGAGGAGAACAATACCAGTTCAATAAGAGCTGCTGAATGAGCGTTCGATGAATTTACATCGACGTTCAGGAAGATCGTTATGAAAGAGCAATGAGGCCCCTTTGGAATAGCTAAATGAATAAGCTGACAGTCTCCTCATGCAAGATTCCTTTCTCTAGCTGAGCCACAGTCATCATCACGAGGATTCAGCTGGCCAGAAGTCACATTTGGATGAGAAGCAAAGTCCATGATTCTGGTCAGCGAGGAGGAGGGATGGGGCCACAGAAGAACTACATGCAAATATCTGCGAATGAGAAGAAAGCAAGCTGACTCAACGGCTCCCTTCTTCGTAAGATGGGAGATTTAGGTGAGGTGACGTCTAAGAGCCTTCCAAAGCCCACAGTCTTTGTACGACTTGCCAGACAGGCAAGAGAACACCCGTCTCCCCAGCCCCGGGTTTATCGTTTCGTGCTTACGACCCGCTCAACAGGCCAACCTTCCACCACCTCCAAGGACACGGTTACCTTGAAAGGGCTGGGGTGAAAGCAGGCTTAGAAAACCCAAAACACCCATTGCAACACTCAGTTATGCAGCTGCCTGCCTGCGCTGCCTTCCTGGACCCAACAAGCCATCAGATTTAATGAACGGGGTCACCTGGGCGCAGCTCCCACACATTTAAACAGCAGCAAGGCCGACAGGCCACTCCTTCCTGGGCTTACTGGGGCCATTGCAAAGTAGACATCAGATTTCCAGCGTGGAACCAAAGCAGTGGTCTTAGAAAACATAAGCTGAGGAGGGTGCCTCTCGGACAGTAGACATGTCTTAACCAGATAGTCGACCCAGTGTAGATAAATCTACTTTGGAACCTTGGTGATAACTGTCAGATTAAACTGCTCACTGCTTAACTACTTCACATCGAGGGTAGAGACCCCATTCTGGGAGATTTTCACTTCGGTGATAAGCGAACTATCATCATCTAAGCCGTGTCTGGGCGAGCTATTAAAACCAGAATCCTCGGGGCGCCTGGGTGGCTTGGTCGGTTAAGCGTCCGACTTCGGCTCAGGTCATGATCTCACGGTCCGTGGGTTCGAGCCCCGTGTCGGGCTCTGTGCTGACAGCTCAGAGCCTGGCGCCTGTTTCAGATTCTGTGTCTCCCTCTCTCTGTGGCCCTCCCCCGTTCATGCTCTGTCTCTCTCTGTCTCAAAAATAAATAAACGTTAAAAAAAATAAATAAAACCAGAATCCTACAGGTGTAGGGTAGGGGGAACTTCAGAGGCCACATTTCTTTTACAGATGAGAAACATGAAATCTAAAGAGGCTCAGCTGTGGGGCGCCTGGGTGGCTCAGTCGGTTAAGCGTCCGACTTCAGCTCGGGTCATGATCTCACAGTCCGTGAGTTCGAGCCCTGCGGCGGGCTCTGTGCTGACAGCACAGACCCTGCTGGGGATTTTTCTCTTCCTCTCTCTCTCTGCCCCTCCTTGACTTGTGCTCTCTCTCTTTCTCAAAAATAAATAAACATAAAAGAATTTCATATGAAAAAAATCCTACAAACCCACTCCCTCCACACACCCTTACCCTGTCAGTACCGCCTGGGTGTCTATAGGAGACGATACGTGCTCCTTACCCTGGCGCCCAAGACCATGTGTGACTTGACTTCTTTGACCTTTGCGGCAGCACTCACCCCGGCTCCTCCCCGTCCTGGTCTTGACTCTGCAACAACTCAACATCCTTGTTGGCTCCCCTAAGTGTGATCTCGTCACACTGACTTCAATAAGCCTTCCTAGAGAGCCCCTTTCAGAACCAATCTCTCCATTCGCTCTCACCCTTACCGCTACTAGTAGAGTCCCGGGCACATCCTTCCTTGCATTTAGAGGACCTCTTCATATGTGTCTCCCCATTAGATTGTAAGTTTGGGAATCCCCAAGATTCCTTGCATGGAGCTCGGCATATAATACATGCTCAATAAAGGCTATGTGTTTGCATTTTAATTGAGAGCGTAGGTCGGGGAGAGGGCACGAAAGATCTTGCTGTGCGGGGGCTCTGGGGAAAAAAATGCAAAGCAGCCGACACAAGTCTGTATGGCCCTTCTGGTCTGCATATTTCCCCGCCTCTGAGATCCAATACTCTCGTCCTGGCAGACCTAGATTCCCCTAACGTGCTCTGCACACCCCAAAAGTTACCTCTTCCCCGCTCCCATCTCAAATCTGCTTCCAAGCCTCCATTCTCTGAGTAGCTGATCTCAGTTGGGCATTAAGGAGGGAAGCACTTTGTTTCAGGGAATACCGGCAGGGGTACAGGTGCTGGGGCAGACCTTTGCACATACCTACTGAACGCCCCCAGGAAATGGTTCATGGGAAGCCATGAATGCGATTCAGAGTAGTGCTTGCCAGCATATCAACTACTGGTTCATTTCTCTCCTCTTGCCAAATGAATGAATGCTCTTAGGAGAGTGTATTGGATTCAACCACAAAAACCTGTTCCTTCTAGAAATTGGTTTTCTCCATACAGGGACTGGGTCATTAAAAAACCCAGGCAATAGTTCATTAATCTAGTTGGCGTCTTCTAGTTAGTCCCAGTTAGCTATACACAGCGGCTGCAGACAGCTCTATGGAATAAGCTCGGAGTCAGAAGACTGGGTTTAAGTCTTGTCTCCACCAAAGAATGTCATTTTAGGTCCTCCAGAATGGGGATACCAAGACAGAGTCAGAAGTGCAAAGGGTTTATTGGCAGTAGCCACTGTGATATAAAAGGGGGAACAGAGGGCGGGACTAGGCGTAGAAGCTTTCCGAGAACAACACAGGTATGGTATGTGTGAAAGGAGGGAGGAAGGAAGGAGGGGTGGTTACAAAGAGCCTCAGGTTGTGGTGTAGGTTTTAGAACGTCTCATCCAGCCCAAGAGGGAACTCCAGAGTGGTAGCTGGAAATAGCCAGACCCTAGTATGCCACTGTGCTCAGTCACTGGCTAGAGCCGCCCAAGGAGAGCCTGTCCCAGGCTTGAACGCCCCAGTGGAGACCAAAGGCGCTGCATGTGGAGGTTGTCAACTGAAGGCCCTCCTTATAGAAAGTTGTCTCGGGCGCCTGGGTGGCCCAGTCGGTGAAGCATCCGACTTCGGCTCAGGTCATGATCTCACGGTTCGCGGATTCGAGCCCCGCGTCGGGCTCTGTGCTGACAGCTCGGGGCCCAGAGCCTGCTTCCGATTCTGTACCTCCCCCTCTCTCTCTGCCCCTCCCCCACTGGTACTCTGCCTCTCTCTCTCTCTCTCAAAAATAAATAAACATTAAAAAAAAGAAAGTTGTCTCTTAAAAAATCTGAGTGGCACACTCAGACTGCCACGACTGCCACACAAGTGGATTCCTTTAATCTTACCTCGTTTCTACTTCCTCTTCTGCAAAATGGTGGGGGGGGGGGGGGGGAAGACGTAGCAATCATACGGATCCAATAAACCAACCTGGCTCGCAGATTGGTCGGGTTTGCTTGCGCAGAGAGTAGGGTTTTGTGTACAGAGCAGGCTTCCGAGAGAAATGCAACTGAGGTGACGTCTTACAAAGTGGAAGGGTGACAAAGTTTTGGAAGTCATTTGGAGTATGTGCGCACACACACAACACACGCGTGCATGTTTAATCACACAATAGCTCACTGTATCTTTGTAATTGCGTAACTTCCCAGCCGCTTTTTTTTTAAGTTTTGTTTCCTTGGAGAGAGAGTGGCATGATCTGAGCTGAAACCAAGAGTCAGGTGCTTACCTGACTGAGCCACCCAGGCACCCCGCTTCCAAGGCACTTTGATATACATTAATTTGCTTCTCACAACACTGTAGACCCATGTTTTGCTCTCCCTATTTCAAAAAAAAGAAAGCTAAGGCTCAGAGAGGTTTAGGTAAATAGCTCAAGGTTGCAGAGCTGGTGACAGGACTATGTTTCAAATCTAGATCTTGATTCCAAATCCATTGTCTTTCCTACGAGTTTACAAAAAATAGACCTAGTGGCAGAATGAGGCAAAAATCCACATGACAGCTGACCTGGGACTTGCAGGGGACTTTTCAGATGTACGTGTCAACAACACCAAGGGCCGAGCCTACTTCGAGATTCTGTTATGTAGCACTTGGTTCGCTGAAAAGGTACACGTCAACAGATGTGTCCTTTCAATCTGTACTAAAGACTCCGAAGGATTCTTGGACCTTTCGTGCAAGGAGTCAGCAATAGAATGTTACTGTGACAGCTCTCCTGAGATGCCATACAAGTCTCCTATTTAAAGCAGACAATTCAATGCTTTTTAGTACACTCACAGAGTCGTGCGCGCATCGCCGCTATCGATTTTCATTACAATCGTTTTCGTCACTAACCTCCCTCGCACCAAAGACAACCTCACGTCTATCGGCAGTCTTTTGTGTCCGGCTTCTTTTACTTGGCAGAATGTTTCCCAGGCCCAGCCATTGTGTAGCGTACCGTTCATGTTGTAGCGGTATCTCACTCATTTTTGTGGATAAATGCTATTCCATAGTATCGGTCCACCATATTCTGTTCATTCATTCATCAGTAGGTAGACACTGGGTCACCTTCCACTTTGGGGCTACAGTGGATAACACTTGGATTATGAACATTCATCTACAAGTTTTAGTGTCAACATATGCTTTATTTTTTTAAGTTTATTTATCTGTTTTGAGGCAGCGAGAGAGAGAGAGGGTGAGTGAACATGAGCAGGGGAGGGGCAGAGACAGAGAGAGGGGGAGAGGGAATCCCAAGCAGGCTCCATGCTGTCAGCGCAGAGCCTGATGAGGGGCTCCAACTCACGAACTGGGAGATCACGACCTGAGCCGAAATCAAGAGTTGGTCACTTCACCGCCTGAGCCACCCTGGCACCCCTCCACATATATTTTAATTTCCCTTGGACACATACCTGGGAGTGGCTGTGCTGGCTCCTATAACTCCGTGTCCAACCTTTTAAGGGGCAGCAATAGACCTACGAGGTCCTTGGAAACGAGAACTTATTAGAAAGGCCACCTCATTCTGCAGTAAGACAGGGAACGACTTTGCATCCTAGGACTGGTCGAAGTCATTGACATCTCCTAGATCTGGCCCGGTGGCTTCAGTTGTCCTCAGCTCTGGGGATACGACATGCTGCCATTTCTAAAGTTCTCGTTCATGTTCTTCAATAAGTCTAGATGCCTTCTCGTCTCAGGGCTTTCACGCTTGTTGGTTCTTCTACCAAGGGACACTCGTCCTCTATATGCTCGCACGGCTCGCTTCTTTGCGTCATTCTCACTTCAGCTCGAATAGCATCCCTCAGCCAATCTAAAGTAGATCCCACTCAGCCATTCGCTGTCCTCTTACCTCGTTTTAATGTTCTCTATACCACTTACTGCCATCAGACCTACTCTATATACATTTATACATATAGTGTGTACGTATATATTATATACTATAATACAGGGGCACCTGGGGGCCTCAATCGGTTAAACAACTGGCTCTGAATTTCGGCTCAGGTCATGATCCCAGGGTTGTGGGATCGAGCCTCGCAGCGGGCTCCGTACTAAGCGTGGAGCCTGCTTAAGATTCTCTCTCTCTACCTCTCCCTGGCTGGTGCACGTGTTCTTTCTTTCTGGCAGACAAACAAACAAACAAACAAGCAAACCATATAGTAGTATATACTTCCTCAAAACTGACCACTATTGCCTGCTCTGTGAAATGGGTCTGAGCACTTTAAATAGGTTTCCTCTCAGCAGGCATGATGCTAAATGTGGTCAATAGAGGGCGCCGGACGGACACTGGCAGAGAAAGGCATTTCGCTTCCCGGTTTCTGTCGCACTCTTGCTAGGTTCCCTCAGCACCAGTAGCTTCCACCCCTGCAGCTCCCCCACTGCCCCCCTCCGTCCGTGGGCACCTTTCCCAGAGCCCAGCCCCCACACCGCACCAGACTCCCTGGTGCCCGTCTCTCGCAGCACGGACAGGTTTCCCGGCACCCAGATCCCGTGACGCTTGCGCCTCCAGCGTCTAGTTCCTGCAGTGCGTTTGGCCAACATCACCCCACTTGCGGATCGTTGCCTACGTGGTTTCTATTGGGGGGGTGGAAGTGACGGTCCAAAGAAAAATCCTGTAATTAGGTTTTGGTTTGGTTTCCTCTCCACCTCCCAACTTTTTCGAAGTGTAATGGACAAATAGTGCATATGTCTAGGTGTACGAGTGTATGTTTTGATAGAGTATACATCGTGAAATAATCACCAATACTAAGCTCATTAACATACCTATCATCTCACATAGGCAACCACTACTCTCTGTTTTCAATGAGCTCAATGTTTTTAGACTCCACGCATAAGTGAGATCATACAGTATTTGTCTTTCTCTGCCTGACTTATTTCACACACTACACACACACACACACACACACACACACGCGCGCGCGCGCCACGCGTTACTTTTTTTCCTATCCATTTATCCAGCCAAAGCTGGACCACAAGACAGACAGAAACAACTTTGGCCAGTGGTTTGGCCCTGCACTTAATGGATGCCAAACAAACAAATACAGGATCTAAGAACACTCACAGCAAAGACAGAAGGGTTGGTGAGGAAGTACAGAAGGCCAAACCGTTTTTATCTTTGCTTATTTATTTGCTATCTGTTTCAGTCTGACCTAGTTTGTTTTCAGGCTAGTTAAATAGGCAGCATTTTCCTACACTCTCCACAAGCTATCTGTTAAAACACATAAATGAGAAGGACCACAGAATTGACATTTCTTGTGAAATGTTCAATATAATGCTGTCTTTTCACAATAGCGAGATGAGAAAAAAGGCAACCTTGAACCGAAGACAGAAATCAAATAACCATGAGATAAAGTATTACTTCCTGTTGACATTTTATAACACTTAATTTACCTTTAGAAATGTCAAATGATCTGTTCTCCTTTATTCAGCATGTCCTCCTTGCTTTCTTTTGAAAGGACTCCTCTCTCTCCCTCCTAGAATCTCTCGACACAAGGTAATAGCTTAACTAAAATGAAAGTGAGAAAGGAGGTGAGGCACCACATATGGAAAACACGTGCTATTTCTCAGGATACCTGAAATTAAGGATTCTAAAATATTTAGTCTTTATTCTCATAACAACCATAACTGCCAGAATACCTACAAGATAGAGCAATTTGCATCTCTCCAGTTCATGGAGCCCTTTTGCAATTTAATCCGTAGACACATAAAACGTTATAGCTGGAAGACTCCTGAGCGATCACTAACCCCAGTGTTTCATGGAAACACTCAGAGATCTGCAAGCATGTCCTAAGGGTCCAGGTGGTAATGGTGGCCATTGCGTCTTTTTCCATTTCTGTTTTGAAAATTCAGTCCACTATATAACTTAAGAAACCAAACAAAGGAATACAGGAAAAAAGAGATCAACAAAATAACAGACTCTTAAATATGGAGAACAAACTGGTGATTGCCAGAAGGGTGGTGACAAGGGGTGGAGGGGAGAGGAGCGAAATAGGTAAAAGGGATTAAATGCATACTGATAAGATAAGATAAGATAAGATAAGATAAGATACAAGGCACCTGGGTGGCTCAGTTAGTTGAGCATCCAACTTTGGCTCAGGTCATGATCTCATGGCTTGTGAGTTCGAGCCCAGGGTCAGGCTCTTTGCTGACAGCTCAGAGCCTGGAGCCTCTTCAGATTCTGTGTCTTTCTCTCTCTCTCTGTCCCTCCCCCGCTCACCATCTGTCTCTCAAAAATAAACATTTAAAAAAAGTTTTTAAAGATTAGATAAGGTAAAAAACAGTACACTTATTATGATGAGCTCTAAGTAATATATAGAATTGCTGAATTGCTATATTGTACACCTGAAAGTAATACGTAACACTGTATATCAGTTATACTGGAATTCTGTTTTTTCCAATCAGTCCATTATAAAATAATTATTTTACTATTTTGTTTCCATTTAAATAAGTATCAGGTGGGAGTGCAGTGGTTGATTAATAGATGAGCTTGCTCATGAAGCATCTCGATCTATCAACACCAGCTGATGTCAGGGTTTTGGTTAGTACTGTTTTTATCCTTATCATACATGTTTAATTTCCATCTTTGATATACCAGGTTAAAGACAGAAAACATAGGGAACACTGATGCTGATATACAGCACGTGACTGAGGAGCCTAAAAATGGTAATAATTCTTCCAATTTGCCTTCTGAAGATCTATGACTTTTGATTAATCAACATTTGCAGAAGAAACATGATACCATCTCTAAGACTTCAAAAGCCACCCTTAAAAGAGACAATAAAGTAATGAATATATAATGTGCCTATTCATTTATTAGGAATAAAAACGACCCCCATCCAGAAAGTGTCATTTGCAGAGAAATGCTTTCAAAAAGCAGCCTGAAGCTTTCCCTCTTATGTCAATATTTAGCAACTAATATACACCACGGAAATCAGCCCCAGAATAGCTAACACAATACGGAAGAATTACAAAGTCAGAGGACTGATGCTACCTGACTTCAACACTTACTATAAAGTTACAGATAACGAGACAGTGTGGTGTTGGAGAGAGGAGACAAACAGGTCGAGGAGACAAACAGGTCAAGGGAACAGAATAGAGAGCCCAGAAATAGACCCAAATATATAGTCAACCGATCTTTAACAAAGGAACAAAGGCAATACAATGGAGCCAAGATAATCTTTTTAACAAATGGTCTGGAACAACTGGGCATCCACATGAAAAAAAAAAAGAATGTACACTCAAACTTTACAACCTTCACAAAAATTAACTCAAAATGGATCACAGACCTAAATGTAAAACTGAAAATTATAAAATTCCTAGAAGATAACATAGGAGAAAACTTAGATGATTTGGGATATAATGATGGCTTTTTAGAAACAACACCAAAGACATGACCCATGAAAGAAATGCTTGGTAAGCTGGACTTCATTAACATGAAAAACTTCCCTGTGAAAAACACTGTCAAGAGAATGAGAAGACAAGCCACAGTCTGCCAAAAAATATTTGCACAAGACACATATGATAGATTTGGATATATCCAAAAAATACCAAGAACTTTTAAAACTCAATAATGAGAAAACTAACAACTTCATTTAAATATTGGCTGAGGACCTGAACAGACACCTCACCAAAGAAGATATACAGGGGCACCTGGGTGGCTCAGGCAGTTAAGTGTCTGACTTCAGCTCAGCTCATGATCTCATGGTTCATGGGTTTGAGCCCCACATTGGGCTCTGTGCTGACAGCTCAGAGCCTGGAGCCTGTTTTGGATTCTGTGTCTCCCTCTCTCTCTCTGCCCCTCCCCTGCTCATGCTTTCTCTCTCTCTCTCTCTCTCTCTCTCTCTCTCTCAAATAAACATTTTTTAAAAAGAAGACGAAGATATACGATGACAGAAAAGCCTATGAAAAGATAATCCATAGGTGTCATCAGAATAATGCAAATTAAAAGAGCAATGAGCTAATCCAAAACCCTGCCGACCACCAAATCCTGGCAAGGATGTGGGACAAAAGGAACTCGCATTCATTGCTGGTGGGAATGTAAAATGGTACAGCCACTTTGGAAGACGGTTTGGTGATTTTGTACAAAACTAAACATACTCTTCCCGTACAATCCAGCCATCACACTCCTTGGTATTTTCCCAAAGGAGATGAGAATTATGTCCACAGAAAAACCTGTACGTGGATATTTATAGCAGTTTTATTCATAATTGCCAAAACTTGGAAGCAACCAAGATGCCCTTCAGTAAATGAATGGATAAGTAGACTGTGGTCCCTCCAGGCAATGGAAAATCATCCCGTGCTAAAAAGAAATCCAGCCATGAAAAGATACGGAGGAACCTTACATGCATAATCCTAAGTGAAAAAAAGGCAACCCAAAAAGGCTACAAACTGTGTGATTCCAACTGTATGAGATCCTGGAAAAGGCAAAGCTATGGAGACAATAAAAAATCAGTGGTTGACAGGGGCTGGTGGGAGCAAAAAAAAAAACGAATCGGTAGAAAACGGAAGATTTTTAGGGCAGTGAAAATACACTGTATGATACTGTCATACTCTGTATGGATACATGTCATTATACTTTGGTCCAAACCCACAGAATGCACAACACCAAGAGTGAACCCTAAGATAAACTGTGAATCTTAGGTGATTATGACGTGTTAATGTAGAGCCGTCAGTTGTAACAAATCCAACACTCTGGGGGATGTTGACAATGGGGGAGGCTATGATGTGTGGGGACAATGGATATATGAGGAATCTTTGTGGTAAACCTAAAACTGCTCTAAAACGAGTCTTCAAAAATAAATTGATACGTACAGAGTGCAAGATTTTCAAATATCTATCAATCAGTAATCCAGACACTTTAAAATAACTTAAGACATTTCTCAGGCAAGGTATGAAACCGGGAGAAAACTGGAGAAGCTCATACTATCAGAGAAGAGTTGGATTTTCCATGGAAAGAAGCTGTCGTCAGCTCTCTGGTAGCAATTTGGTGAAGAAATTGGACACGGCGCCCTTTTCCATAACACATTATCTCGAAGCGCATATGGTACGAATACAACTGTTGAGTTTCTCATAAGACAAGTGAAATAAAACTCCCTATTATGATTTGTAGTCAGATGAGGAAACTTACGTTTCTACTTTGGCCATTTTAACATGCACTCAGTCCCCAAATCAAACATAATATATTATGCATTTTTAAGATTATCTGTCAACAGAGTGGAAAAAAAAGGGCTTGAAAATGATAGTTTTGCCTACCCATCTCACTTTTCTTCAGGAGTTAAAGGAGATTCAGAGAGGGGAAGCGACTTGTCCAAAGCCACACAGTGAGAGTAAAGGCAGGACAAGGAGTCAGTTTTCTGCTTCCCTAGACCCATACTGGTCCCACGGCATCTTCCTGAAACCCAGAGTAAAAGTCCACTGGAGACTCTTTAAGGGCTCTCCTTCTGAGCGCTCATTTTAAACAGTATTTTTCTAGCTTCAAAGTGTAAATTTGCCCATCTCACTGGTAGAATCAATTCAGATATTGGGGTCCCTGGCCGGCTCACTTGGGAGAGTGTGTGACTCTTGATCTTGGGGTCGTGAGTTCAAGCCCCATATTGGGTAGAGAGATTCCTTAAAAACAAATAAACTTTAAAAAAATGAAAATGCACATGCTTTAAAAAAAAAATAATTCCGACATTGCTCACCCCTTTTGCTCCTGGGAGCCGCACACGCAGAAGGGGGAAGAAGAAGGGTGGAGGGTAGCAGATTAAAGGCAAGCTAATAAAGGCGAGTGGCCACAGGGCTTCTCTGATTATCCAAACGTAAAGGAATAAGAGCCCATAGAAATGACAAGGTGAACGGAAAGGAGGGGAAATGTGGGAGGGATGGCTGAAGACCCGACAGGATTCGGTGAGTATCTGCAAGCGGCCGAAAAGACAGAAGTCAAACAGGATTCCGAGTGTTTTCACCGAGATGCCTAGGAGGCTGGAAGACAAATGCAAAGAGGGAGAAAAGGAGTAGGTTGAGGACTGAGCCTCAAGGGAAGGTGTGCCAGATCCTGCTGCTAATAATCAGCCCCGTCACTTCTTTCTCAGAGGAGGGAGGCTTGGAAACTATATTCCCCAGATTGCCTTGCCATCAGGGTTCTGCGAGATTTGGAAGGCAAAACCCAAGGAGAAGCAGGAGCAGACGGCAGACGTGAAGTTTGCAGTGCTGCAGGCTGCCGGGAGCACGGCTAACAGCTTCTCACCACGCGTCCCGATTCCCTCAACTCTCCCGACCGTCGCCCCATTCCGAGGGTTACATAAGCATGATGTTCCCTGGACTGTATCCTCCTGCGAGAATACCTGCGGTGGTGTCTAGCTTTCTGGCCAAACTCTGACCGATGCTGACCCTCACTAGTCAAAGCGTGGCTCCTGGGCCAGCAGCCCCGGCATCATCTGGGAGCTTGTTAGAAACTCCGAATCTCAAGCCCCACTCCACACCTACTGAATTCAAACCTGCATCTTAACAAGATGGCCGGGTGATTGGGAGGTGAATTCAAATTTGGAAAGACTTGCCAGAGAGCCGGTGGAGGGCGCGACCTCTACCGGCGTTCGCAACTCTAAAACAACCCCTAGGGTGGTGGCTATTTTGCAAGTGTTACTTCTTGAAGTATCTTTATTTTCCACTGGACTCTGGTACTCTAGAGCTATGATGACCAATGCAGTAGCCACACTAGCCCCGAGTGCCTACTGTGCACCTGAAACGTGGCCAGCCCAAACTGACACGTGCTGTCGGCATCAAATCCACAATGGATTTCAAAGACTTACAGCAAAGAAAGGAATCCAACATATCATGTTAATATTTTTGCTTCTTTAAAAGTAGTTTTTTTCAGGGGTGCCTAGGTGGCTCGGTTGGTTAAGCGTCCGACTTCGGCTCAGGTCATGATCTCGCAGTACGTGGGTTCGAGCCCCTCATCAGGCTCTGTGCCGACAGCTTGGAGCCTGCTTCGGATTCTGTCTCCCTCTCTCTCTGCCCCTCCCCGGCGCTCTCTCTCTCTCTCTCTCTCAAAAATAAATAAATGTTAAAAAAAAATTTTAAATAAAACACACATATTTTCTTCATCTGGCTGATAGATGGATGACTTTTCTTTATAATTATTCAACTCTACATATATATCTTATATATTTTTTTTCTGTATGTACATTTGACAAGAGAAGAAAGGTGAAAATATGATCAGGTATAGGTGCCTGGGTGGCTCAGTCGGTTAAGTGTCTGACTCTCGGTTTCGGCTCAGGTCATGATCTCACGGTTCATGAGTTTGAGCCCCAAGTCGGGCTCCCCACTGACAGCGCAGAGCCTGCTTGGGATTCTTTCTCTCCCTCTCTCTCTGCCCCTCCCCTACTCATGCTGTCTCTGTCTCTCTCAAAATAAAGAAATAAATAATTTGTTTTAAATGCGATCAGGTATGTAAAAATGCTTTCAAAGCAAAACCGTTACACACTTGCTACACATTACTATAAAAATAAATCACGACCTTTTTATAACAAGCCAACATAATAAGTAAGGGGGCCGTGTTATGTGGGCCATTTACTTAAGGCCAGTCAATCAAAAGGCACTTACTGAGGACCAATTTTTGAGGCTAGCCCTGTAATAATATGTGATTTTTCCATGAGATCGTTCTTACACAGCCATCAGTTCCGAATCCTGTTTACTTTGATGTTAGGTAGTATATGTTTCTAAATAATTCCCAGGAACTGCAACATGATACCCTAATACTCATTTTGGAAGCTATTCTAGCATATGCTGCCTTCAAATTTACTACAAGAAAACTGTGAATGAAAGCTTTATAATTACTGCAGTATCATGTATAGCTTATATTGTCCATGGATAAACTTTGCCTGTTTTCTATAGGTTTTGGCTAGTTTTTTTCTCGTTAGGATTTCGCAGTATTTTTTTTAAACCCTCAAGAGTCAAAAGTCGTTCCGAATTTCATGTTTTCAAGCTGACTTTTAATATATTATCCGTCTGATTGTCTTTGTGTCGTCTAAATCAAAATGTAAATCATCATCACCTTGTTCATTTCTTCTGCAACATCTATGGTTGGAACGTATGCTTTCTGTGTTTTCTGTCCTTTCTGGTTGTTTATGAAGCAGAGCAACAACGTCTCCTTTCTTTCTGCATTTTGCACAAACTTCAAACGCACAGCCACGTAGCCTACACATTATGTGATAAGAATCCTTCGCCAACTTTTCTAAACACGTACCATACTTTTTAGGCTTTGACAACACTTTGTATTTGCTGTGTTTTGCACACCAGTCCAGAACTTCTTTATGGCATTGACAAATTCCACCATGAAGCTTTGCATTAATTTTCTTGGTCTGAACACTCTTAGCAAACTTGTCATTTTTGAAGCTATATGTAATTCTGGGGCAACTGAGGCCTGGGATGAGCCACGTTCCCTTTCTGGGAGCTCATCCTTGAAACCACAATCACCTTGCGTCGGGACAAGAAAGACAGAGAAAACCAAGGTGCCAAGAGCTACCCCATGGAGTCCACGCTTCTGTCCTGATGTATTCTTTTATAGTCGTGATATATCAAGTGGTGATCTGTTGGCTATATCGAGTTAAATAATAAGTTTCAGAAAGTCAGTATCTCCTGTTGCTTTTTATCTCTCTTAACGTAGCGACTAGAAAATTGAAAATTGCATATGTAGCTCACATTCTATTTCTTTTTTTTCCCTAGCTTTATTGAGATATGGCTGGCATATAACATTATGTAAGTTTAAGGCATACACGGAGATGACTGATAGACATATATCGTGAAATGTTTTCCACAATAAGGTTAGTGAACACATCTTCACCTCAAATGATTACAATCTTACTGTTGCTATGGTAAGGATATTATTACAGCTCTACTCTCATAGAAACTTTAGACACCCTTGGGGCGCCTGGGTGGCTCAGTCGGTTAAGCCGCCGACTTCGGCTCAGGTCATGATCTCGCGGTCCGTGAGTTCGAGCCCCGCGTCGGGCTCTGTGCTGACGGCTCAGAGCCTGGAGCCTGTTTCGGATTCTGTGTCTCCCTCTCTCTGACCCTCCCCCGTTCATGCTCTGTCTCTCTCTGCCTCAAAAATAAATAAACTTTAAAAAAAAAAATTTTTTTTAATAAAAAAAAAAAGAAACTTTAGACACCCCAAACCATCTTGTAACTGAAAGTTGTACCCTTTGACCAAGATCTCCCCATTTTCCCTACCCCTCAGCCCCTGGCAACCACCTCTACTCTCTTTGAGTTCAATGTTTTTAGGTTCCACATATAAATGAGAACATACATTATTTGTCTTTCTCTGCCTGACTTCTTTCACTTAGCGTAATGCCCCCAAGGTCCATGTGGCAAATGGCAGGATTTCCTTCTTTTTATGGCTAAATAATATTCCACTGTGTGTATGTGCATGTACATACACATTTAGGTATATCTACGTGTATGTATGTGTGTGTGTGTGTGTGTGTGTGTGTGTGTGTATCATATTTTCTTTTCATTCATCTGTCTATGGACATTTGGGTTGTTTCTGTATCGTGGCTATTGTGATTAATGCCGCAATAAACTTGGAAGAGCCCATATCTCTTGGAGATCCTGGTCTCATTTCTTTTGGAAATATACCTAGAAGTGGGATTGCTCAATCATATGGTAGTTTATTTTTAAGTTTTTGAGGAAACTCCACCCTGTTTTCAATAGATGTTCTACCATTTTCCACTCCCACCAACAACGTGCAAGGCTTCTCTTTTCCCCACATCCTCGCTACTACTTATTATCTTTTGTCTTTTGGATGCTAACCATTCTAACAGGTGATGTCTCATTGTGGTTATCACCTGCATTTGCCCGGTGATTAGTGATGTTGAGCATCATTTTGTGTACTCGTGGCCATTTGCATGCCTTCTTTGGAGAAATATCTTTTCAATTCCTTTTGCTCATTTAAGTTTATGTTTTTATTTAAGTAATCTCTACACCCAATGTAGAACTCGAACTCACGACACTGAGATCAAGAGTTGCATGCTCTGCCGACTAAGCCAGCCAGGCTCCCACCTCTGGCTCATTTTTAATCAGCTTCCATTTCACTATTGAGTTGTATGCATTCCTGATACACTTTGGCTATTAACCCCTTATCAAAAATATGGTTTACAAATGTTTTCTCCCATTCCATAAGTTGCCTTTACATTTTGTTGGTATTTTTTTTTCCTTTTGCTGTACAGAAGCTTTGTAGTTTGCTGTGGTCCCACTTGTTGATTTTTGCCTTTGTTGTTTGTGCCTTTGCTGTCAAATCCAAAACTCATTGCCGAGACAAATGTCGAGAAGCTTTCTCCCCAATGCTTTCTTGTAGGAGTTTTATAGTTCAGGTCTTATGTGGGAGTCCTTTATCCATTTCTAGTCAATGTGAGTGGCGTAAGATAGGGACCCAATTTCATTCTTTTCCGCCACGTTATGTTTCTATTAGACGCTGCTGTCCTAGAGACCTGGGTAGGGACTTAGTCATAGCTGAATCCCCAGCACCGTGCACTCCAGCACTCAGTACTAAATTGCTAAATGGAGATGAAAACGCCCAAGCTCTCCAGTCAAAGCAGATTTCTCTTATTTTCCTGAATCCTCACATAACTTAATATGTTCACTTCCTTATGCCTGATTACACGCAATTTAGAACTTCCTTGGCATAAATTCACGTTATTAATTATGTCATATGTATAAGTGCTGTTGCTACCATTGGACATCCTGTTATTCCTGTTATGCCTAGCACAATGCTACGTACACAGTAGGACCAGATTTAAGTTCCTGTGAAACTGGTGGTGTTTCTAATCCTCTGCCTGTGGTGAACTTTGCTACCACCGTAATAAAAGCTCAGTCTATATATGACATGTGAGGCTGACTTACTCGAAGACTATCTTTGACAGAAATGTGGCCCCATGATATTAAATTACCCCATTGTGGGGCGACTGGGTGGCTCAGTTGGTTAAGTGTCTGACTCTGGATTTTGGCTCAGGTCATGATCCTAGGATCATGGGACCGAGCCCCACATCGGGCTCCACACTGAGCATGGAACCTGGTTAAGACTCTCTCTCCTTCTCCTTCTCTCTCTCTCTCTCTCTCTCTCTCTCTCTCTCTCTCTCTCCCCCCCTATCCTTCTGCTCCTCATGCGTGCTCTCTCTCTCACAAGATGAATTAGCCCATCAAGATATTAATGCATTCAACAAATGTTTGACATCTACTGTGTTCCAGGATTAAGCCCTCATTTACAACCACTAACCCAATTACATTCTTTTTCATGTCTGTTAAAAAACAATGAATAGAAACATGATAATCCTGAACTCTCATGCTTTTTGTTTTTTAGAACCACATACAGTTTTTATTTCCTAAAATGTGCATGTTTCTTTTTTTTAAGTTTATTTATTTATTTTGTGAGAGAGAGAAAGAGAGAGAGAGAGAATGAATGGGAGAGGGGCAGAGAGAGAGGGGGACAGAGGATCCGAAGTGAGCTCCGTGCTGACAGCAGAGAGCCCGATGCGGGGCTTGAACTCCCCAACCGTGAGATAATGACCTGAGCCAAAGCTGAACGCTTAATCGACTGAGCCACCCAGGAGCCCCAAAATGTGCGTGTTTCTATATTCCTTCTATTCAGAGTTACTTTTTACAAATATATTCATTTTATTTCGTTGTCTTGATTCCCAGTAACATAGATTGGCTCAAAGGAGAAAAGAAGAAATGGGTTGAAGAGCCTTTCTTAAGAGCAAGTCAGAGCTTGGTGGAGGGGACTTAAATGGACTTCATGATCAATAATTTGTCTCAAAGTTTCTCCATTTCTCACTTTCCCCTTAAAAAATGAAAGAGCTACAGTTTGATCTTCACCTTTGACATACAGTAATTTAAACATCAAGGAGAGATTTTAGTAATGGGTTTCACACTTTTGAGGGGGGAAAAAAGGTTCCCCATAGCTTTGTTGGCAACAGATCAAAGTACTGAATCAAAATAACCTAGATAAACTGCCCGTGGAGTTTACCCGTGAGGTCCAGGGTCTTTGCTCAAAATAAGACTTTACTTAGGTCAACGTATTTCTTTAGAGAGATAATAACCTGATTCGTCGGTTAAGTTGACCAACAAAAAGCCCGTATGTAGATTTTTAAACTTCCCCCAAAGCCCAACATGGCTGAAGTCCTATCTGTTCATCCACAGTCTTCATAGCACATGCTCTGCGGGCAAAACTTTCTCTGTTCTCTTGTATATCATGCTCAACTGTCATGTGGTGACTCCCTCAAAGCTTTCATCTACTGTCTGGCTTCAGGGTAGAGACTCATATATTTCTGTCCGTTGCGGGTGGCCAACTTGGGACTTGAGAAATCTTTCAATTCTGATTTATTCTTTCTCTATACAACACACACAAAGATGGATGTATACATATTTAATATGTGTATGCAATTCCTAATATGGGTTGGATCTCTGAGAGGCCAGCTTTTTTTTAAGGTTTTTCTTTTTTTAATGAATTTTTTATTTTTTTAGAGAGTGCAAGCAGGGGATGGGGGCAGGGGAGAGAGACAGAGAGACAGAGAGACAGAGAGACAGAGAGACAGAGAGAGAGGGAGAGAGAATCCCAAGTAGGCTCCATGCTTAGGGTGGAGCCCAACACAGGACTCGATCCCACAGTTGTGAGATCACTACCTGAGCCGAAATCAAGAATCGGACGCTCAACCGACGAAGCCATCCAGACACCCCAAGAGGCCAGCTGAAGACCTACATGACCCTGCATGATCTGCCTTGGAACTCCTTGCTTCTAGAACTTCAGTTCTTAGCTCTCTTTACTTCCAGGTCATTGCTTCTTGCTACCCTTCAAACATGTCCAACATAGTCATGCGTGTGGTCTTTGCACTTGCTCTCCCTTCTGCTTGGCACAGATACTTGGTCTTCCCTATGTCCATAGGATCCCATCCCTCACTTACTGTAGGTCTCTGGTTGGCTGTCCCCTGATTAGTGAGGCTTTCCCCAAATGGCCCCTAGAAAACAGCAACACTGTGCAAACACTCCCTACCCACTTCCCCATTTTGTTATTTTTTTCCAAAGTGCTTAATATTATTTACATGTTCATTTATTACATTTCCCCCCAGGATGCTATAAGGTGCATGAGGACAAACATTTTTTTCACTGTTGTATCTCAAAAACCTAGAATATAGGAGGCACCCAACGATTTTTGCAGAATTACTGAATTTATAAGTGAACAGATACTATTTAAAGACTTGATTAAATACCTGGGATTAACATTGAAAAAAAAATAATGAGACTGAACTCCAGGCCCTGGATTAAAATTTCAAAAAACATTTTTTTCCTGGGGCACCTGGGTGGCTCAGTTGGTTAAGCATTGGACTTCAGCTCAGGTCATGATCTCACGGTTGATGGGTTTGACCCCCGGGTCGAGCTCTGTGCTAACAACACAGAGCCTGGAGCCTGCTTCGGATTCTGTGTCTCCCCCTCTCTTTCTCTGCCCCTCCCCACTCATACTCTGTCTGTCTCTCTCTCTCTCTCTCTCTCTCTCTCAAAGATACATAAACATTAAAAAATAAAAACAAAAATAATTTTTTTTTCCTGACTTCTTCTTCTTCTGCCCCTTCTGCTGTGGACTCAGACTATTTCCTCATACAAAAAAAGAAAGATTTTTAATGACTCAGCCGTGGTCACAATAGCAAGACGGATGTATCTGGGAGGTCTCAAACACCAGGCCATGCTTAGAGGCACGTTACCTGGAAATTTCCTCATGGAATCAATGGGAACCCAATGAAGAGCCAGAAATGAAGACAGAAGTCACAGGCTGAAAGAAAGAAAATGGCGTCACAAGCCAGAGGGCAGAGGAGGAGATATAAGAAATCATTTGGCCAACGGAACAGTGAAGTGAATGACACAGGTGCTAGGTGCCGGATGAACTAAGCCAGATGGCCCAGGTACTCTGAATCGAGCAGCCAGAGGAGAAATAATGGGCAACGTATCAAGAGCACATCAGTAGGCTAGGACTGGATTACAGAAAGCCAGAATAGACGGGGCGTCATAGGCAGAAGCAGACCCCAAACGGAAGCAGAGTTTGACATCTGAGCCTCGAGTGGGGGAATGCTTTAATAAGTAGAGACCTTGCACATGGAGAGACAAAACTCAGATTTGTGGTTATCTAATGCAAGTGGACAGGTCTGCACAACCAAGCACGTATCACAAGACTCCTGCTCCCAGGTGAGAAGCTATCTGTCCTCTGGCTAAGCCCGGAGCTCCCATCTGCTGTGCCCAGGCAGACAAGCCTGCTCCCCCCACGAGGTGACAAATGCTCTTGACAGAGAAAATGCAAACTACAGACGAAAACTCCCACATCTTTCCAACACCGTTTCCTAACCTGGCATCCTCATTGTGTGCATAACCACATATCCTCCCTTCCCTCCAATTACAAAAGAAACAGCACCCGCGCTTTTATCAGAAATCAATCCTGGGGGGCCTGGGTGGCTCCGTCGGTCAGGTGTCTGACTTCGGCTCAGGTCACCATCTCACGGTTTGTGGGTTCGAGCCCCGCGTCGGGCTCTGTGCTGACGGCTCGGAGCCTGGAGCCTGCTTCGGATTCTGTGTCTCCCCCTCTCCCTGCCCCTCTCCCGCTCACGTTCTGTCTCTCTGTCTCTCTCAAAAATGAATAAACATTTAAAAAAATTTTTTTAAAAAGAAATCAATCCTCGTGCACATCTTGTTTCTCCTCTGCAAGGACTTTCACTTTATCCTTTACACGATCGATCGGCAGAATTCTAAGATGGCCCCCAAGATTCCTGCCTCCCGGGTGCAAGTGCCCTGTACAATCCCCATCCCTTGAATGTAAGCGAGACCTGTTAATATGGCAAGTGGTGCTAGGGCAGCTACATTCCGGAAGACTCTTTGATCACCTTACATTACGGAAGACTCCCTTGCAGCAGACTGGAGAGAAGTTCTCCTGCCGCCTTTGAAGAAGTTGGCTGCCATGTTGTGTAAAGGCCACCGGGCTAAGATCTGAGGACGGCCTCTGGTGACTGAGAGCTAACCCCGGCGAACGGCCAGTAAGAAAACGGACACGGCAGTCCTACAACTTCTAGGAACCGAATTCTGCCAAGAATCTGAAGGAGCCTGGAAGCAGATGAGATCACAGCCTCCTCAGACAAGGAGCAGAGGATGGACCCAGCCCGGATTCCTGACGCTTTGGAACTGGACGGTGGGAAGAGTCTGGAAGAAGGTTGAAAAGCATGACGGACAAAACCAGAATCACCTTCAATAGACTGTGAGGAGAAATCTGGACCCCAGGGGCTGCTGCTGGCGAGGGCTCAGAAGGAAGTGAGGAAGACGTAACCGGAAGCTGGTGGAGAGGAGCTGCGGTTAGGGAGCGACAGAAAGTTGAGCTAAATTGTGACCAATAGTCGTGTCGAAAGCAGAACTTGTACGTGATAAGCTTGGATGTTTAGCTAAGGAGATTTTACCTCACATTTTCCTCCCTACATACTTCACTGGTTTCTGCCCCCATCGCTCCATCAAAACGGCTTTCACTAAGGATATCAGCGACCTTCACGTTTTAGGCTACTCATTTTATTCATTTATTTTGAGAGACAGAGAATCCCAAGCAGGCTCCGGGCTGCCAGAGCAGAGCCCGACAAGGGGCTCCATCCCGCGAACCAGGAGATCACGGCCTGAGCCGAAATGACAAGTAGGATGCTCCCCCAACTGAGCCACCCAGGTGCCCCCTGTCCTTTTCTGTTTCTATGCCATGACACTCTTCTGGTAAACACCCTACCTCACCGACCACTGCTTTTTTTTTTTTTTTTTTTAATTACTCCATTACTGTGCCAGTGTTCTGTGATTTTGCCCTGGGCCCTTTTCTCCAACTAAACTCTCTAGGTGATTCTTCCATTTTCATAACTTTAAAACCACACCTTGCAACTGAATTCCATTCTCTCACTATCTTCTTGATAGCTCCATCTGGATGTCTCATGAACGTCCCTAAGTAAACGTCCAAAAGAGAATTTGTAATCTCCCTCAAAGTTGCTCCTAATCCAATCAACAGCGCCTCTACCCGCTGGCCCAAGCCAGTGACCTCCGCATCATCCTTGACGGTTCTGTCTCCTACAGTCCCCACCTCCAACCACCTGCCAGCTACTGTAGTGAGCAGCAGAGAAGCAGAGAGAGAGGGAGACACAGAATCGGAAGCAGGCTCTGGGCTCTGAGCTGTCAGCACAGAGCCCGAGGCAGGGCTCGAACCCTCGAACTGAGAGATCATGACCTGAGCCAAAGTCAGATGCCTCACTGACTGAGCCACCCAGGCCCCCCAGTAAATGCGTATTAAATGAGGCATTGGTAGAGATGTCCAGAAAAGCAAAGGGCCGGACCCCGTGAGCAGTTCTAATAATCCTCGCAAATCCTCTGGAGGATTTTCTACCCTCCCAGTCCCTAAACCCTAGATGAGTTGTTAGCCACTGTTACTTAATTAAAACAGGTCTTGTCCTCATCAAAAATGACACATAAGCGGGGCACCTGGCTGGCTCAGTCGGTGGAACATATGCAGCCCTTGATCTCAGGGTTGTGAATTCAAGCCACACGTTGGGTGTAAAGATTACTTAAAAATAAAATCTTTCTGGGGCGCCTGGGTGGCTCAGTCGGTGAAGCGTCCAGCTTTGGCTCAGGTCATGATCTCGCGGTCGGTGAGTTCAAGCCCCGTATCGGGCCCTGGGCTGACGGCTCGGAGCCCGGAGCCTGCTTCGGATTCTGTGTCTCCCTCTCTCTCTGCCCCTAACCCACTCACGCTCCGTCTCTGTCTCTCAAAAATGAACAGCGTTAAAAAAGATTTTTTTAATAAAAAATAAATAAAATAAAATCCTTTTTTTTTTTTTTTTTTTTTAAGTGACATATATGTGCATTCTTGGGCAGCTCTTTAAGTTGCCCATGAAGCCAGAATATGGGCAGCCCTCTTCTGGCAACCGAAATCTTAACATGTGTGTTTTTACCACCATGCGTTTCCCAGAATACATTTAGCACGCATTAATGGTAGGCAGACATATCCACGCTGAGTTGTCCCAATATATCATGTATCTATGCCTAGGTCTGCCAGGCATAGCAGGAAAGGGCCAATAACATAGTTGAACTCTACAACAGTTTTAGTTCCAATTCCCACTCACTTAGCCCCTTCTTCTACAGGAATGTACCTAAGCGTGTGTGCATGTGTGCATGCTTAGAAACGAATAGTCCTTTACTATATGTATGTATCTCCCATCATCATCCAGCTCCCTTTCCACTGATGTTGTAGACTGCAAGAATAAGAAGAGAAAGGGAATCTCTCCTCTGAGCCCAGGATGACATTGTAGCTAGCTCAGCCTTCAGATGTGCACACGCTGGTAAAACCCGAATACACAGATCTATAAAACGGGAAGAATGAATGTAATTGTATCTTTTGTATTTCGTGACCCCGATAATTCTGTTAGTGATGCGGCCATCACAGTTTGATTAGTATTAAGTAAACAACTTGAGATAAAAGGCAAAGGCGTGTTTTCTAACAATTGCACCAAGGTGAGGTGGCAACCTTTTGTACAGTGACAATAACACTATAGCGAATCTGGCTTTTTTTTTTTTTTTTTTTTTCCCTGATGCCGCATCATGAGCAAGCCCTCGCAGCCAGGCTCTGGAAGGCTATTCGAATAGGTAATTAAGTGCAATCTGTGCACTGACTGGCACGCAAGGAGAGGAGAGAAGGAGCCATACCTGCCAGCGATGTCCTCAGTTGCTGCGACAACAAGATCTGACAGACTGGATGAAACAAGCACAGAGTCCCCGGGCCCCGGCTGCCCACGGTCACAGTCCCAGGTATCTGTGAATGACCCTGGCTCACTCCGCGCTGGGAAACGTCCACCGCAGTTGCCGGGCAAACCGCTGCCCCTTTGGACATCGGTAACGTCCTCGTCGCCCCTAAATCACTGCCAGAAAGTTCCCCGCCCTCTGCCGCTCGGCCCGAAGCCTCCCAGATGCTGGCGATCTTGTTCCGCGCCCAGCGTCGTCCTGCGTTCTCTCGCTGGAATATAATCTGCCGGAAGGAAGCCACGAGAATATGCCTACGATCCACGCCTAGAAGACACGGAAAATAAGGATTGTGTGCAGTTGTAGGATGCTAGCTGATTTGGTCCCTTTTTACAACGCGTGTTCCATGATGTCACGACGCTGCTTTCCTAAGAAAATAAATACCAGGGCATTTCTCGGGTGGCCCCTATGATGGCAGAGAAAATGCTGCGTGTCCATCAGCCCCGAGAAACGCCATTGGAAATGCCCTGTCCGGTCACCCTGTCAGCGCTGTGACCCAGCACATCACAGCCCGCCAAGGGCCTCGAAGAGCTCCGTGCGTGACCATCGCGTGAGCGCTCAGTTTCGTGGGCTGCGGTGGCAGAGAAAGGAAAACAAAACCGGAGTGGGTTGCTGAGGGAGGCCAGGGCTTTACGTCAGCCACCGGCCCCTCCGCTCACACTTCTTCCAAGAATGTTTTCTTGGTAGCACCTCAAAATCATGCACGTCGACCTCTCCCCCGCCCATCAAAGCCTTGCCACGTATGCTCAGGGTTCCAGTCATTGCAAGGGGACATTAGGTAGTAGCGGGCTGAATACAGAAGTTGATCCCTTGTGCGATCTCCATAGTGCTGTAAGTCGAGCAAAACCCCTTTCAGTAGTGACCACTGAGTGTCCTTAGAAGAGACGGGTTTGTGCGTACGACCTGTATATTTCGTAGCACAGCCTGACACGGCCACTGAGCACACCTGTGCCGAAGGGTAAACTCGCCCGAGAACTTCAGTACCCTTTGTCACCAGGTGATCCGAGAAACGTTCCTGTCCTTCATCCTCCTCTGCTTTAGAGCATCTCTAAACGATGACGCAAAGGGCCAGAGGCTATTAATAGGCCGGAGAGGGCGTCGAGAACTTTTCCGACGCCCCTCCCGCTAGGCCCGAGCTGTCGTCTCTACTTCTGCAGCTAGTGGGGTTTGCTGAACCGACTTGAACTTCTCTGAGCGCCACTTCCCTTAAGCAGGAAAGGCTTGTTGTGATGATTAGAAATGATGTGTGCAAACTAGCTAATTACAGACCTGGCTTTCAGTAGGCAATCAATAAATTGTGACTATTTTTATTTTGCTCCTAAGCTAGAATTCCTACTGGGGTGGTACACGCTATGAAAAAGTGGCATAGTCTAGACAAGAGACAAATACCCAACCTTGATTCAAGCCGCAACCAGACTCTCTAACGAGGAGCAGACCATCAGAAAATGTTCACAAACGTGTTCTAAGGTGCATGTGGCACCAGTGACCGGAGGATGTAGGGCTTCTTCAGGGCCTGGTGGAGGGTAAGGCAAGTGACACGGCTAGGGTGCACGGTACAAGAAGGCCGGCCCTGCACTTGCACGATGTTGATGATTTTGACACCGGGTGCTTCTTTTTTAAAAAATTTTTTAATGCTTATTTATTTTTGAGAGAGAGTGTGTGCACAGGCAGGGCAGTGGCAGAGAGAGAGAGAGAGAATATGAGCGAGGGAGCAGCAGGGAGAGAGGAGGGCAGACGATCTGAAGCGGGCTCCACGAGGACAGCACAGAGCCCGATGTGGGGCTCGAACTCATGAACCGCGAGATCATGACCTGATACAAAGTCAGACGCTTAACCGACTAAGCCACCCAGGCACCCGGAGAGTGGGTACTTCTTTAAACGGTGTGGCACAAACACTTCACCTGCCTCAGCCTTAGTCCAGCCCCTGCCCCACCTTTGACCCCGTTTCAGAGCGGGTAGGGGAGAGTGTGCTATGCTGTACGGACTGGCATGGGCCGGCGGGGCGGGGGGGGGGGGAGGTAGACCAGACGAGAGAACACTCTGGCCTGGGTCGTCAGTACTCTGCGTCACAAGGAAAAAAAAGGAGCATGGAGACAATCAGGGAAGAGAAAGGGTGCAAGTCAAGTGGGCTTAGCAGCGTGCGCATGTAAAAAGACGTCAGGGGAGCCCGGGCCAAGGGAGATGGTCTAAGACCTGTGCCCTATCCGTCGCCTCTAGCAGAAAAAGCATGAAAGCAATACCCCAAAAGAGGTGAATAATATAAAGGTATATGGTTCACAGTTCTCCTGAGATGAATCTATGAGTTTCACTTTACATTTTATAAAAAACTTGGAAATTCATCGTCTTATCTGTTCATGACAACTCAGACCGGCAGCATCCTACGTACTATTATTTTACAGACGAAGCGGGGGCAGAGAGGGGGCTGACACCTCAGTAATGCGACTTTTTAGGAGGGATCGCGGTGGAGCGGCGAGGGTTTGTCCTGGAGAAGCTTACTTCTGAGTCAGACGTTCCTTGGGATCCCAGATCCGCAACTATTAGCTCTGTGGCCTCAGGTGGCTGATTGCCCCCTTCCTGTTTCCTTTTCCATAACATCTCGGATGCACAGTACCGAGCCGAGCTGGCTTGGCTGCAGTGAGCGCTGAATCAGTACAAACTGCCCAGAACCACATCGAGTACACAGCAAGTCCTCAGCAAACACTCTTCTCCTTTTCCTCCTTGGACTCGGTATCGTACTGATTCCCTGTCTCCCTGCTGATTTGGTCATGAGCCCTTTTCTAGACGACTTGCCCTCCGAATGCAACGGTCAGCTTCTCCAGCCCGAAGACGAATGACAAAAAGAGTCCTCTGTTCGTGAAACCAATCTTTCCACACAGCTAAATGAGAGGGGGGCCCCGGGAGCAGAGCCGCGATGAAGACGAAGCAGACCGTCCCGTTCATTGGAAATAAATCAATGCACGAATCAGGGCAATGCAGCTCAGGGACCAGGGTGGGAAGCATTTTTAGAACTGTCACTTTAAAAATATGTTCCCTCCTGCCTTGCGGCTCTCTCAGTGGGCAGATTTTAAAGTAGAAACAAGTAACTTTAATTAGGCTCTAATTAGCCCCATAAGTTTGGTGAGCTAGGATAGTTTATTTTAGAAAAAAAAATTATAATAACAGACGGAGGATTTTCCAGGCGCCACAACTTTAATTACAATCGCAAACACCTCCAGCGTGCTTGCTGGGCCAATTAAATCAGCAGGGCGAAGGCAAAGCTAATGTGCTCTACGCCAGACCCAAGCTATGATGATGGCCTCCACTTGAGTTTGTTTCCAAAGTAATTTGAAAAGCAGATAACTTACAATGCTTACTTAAACAGAAGCAGGGGGTCTTTAAACCGTTGTTAATGCACGATTAGCTGGGACCTCGGAGACGGGGGCTCTCCAGATCAATGCTGCTCAAGTGCAGGTGCACGGGCACGCTCCTCTCCTCTTGTTGGCTTCAGCCCACCCACCCCACCCCACCCCACCCTACCCTGTGATGGAGCTGCTGGGACCTTCTTTCTCCCACTGACCCTTGAGCCTTGGTAGGAAATCCAATAATTGACCGGTCCCCAGACAGGAGGAGACCAGAGAGAAACACGGCTCTAGATGCCTTCTGGCACCTTCTGATGCATCCGGGAGCCAGCCCGAAGTGGATTTCCTCCGAACTCAGGGCCGTGAGGCCTAGGCCAAGGAAAAACAGTACCTCTTGCGGTTCCAGTTACGTAGCTAGAAAGGGAAAGAAGGTGAAAGAGGCCGTGCGTTTTCCTGACCAGGTTTGGGAGAATGACGAGGGTCGACATCCGTGTCCAAACTGGCAATTTGACTCCTACCAGGGGTTGAAATGAGAGGTTTCTGCAGATGGGAAAGCACTTTAGATACGTCCTCAGAAAATGCACCTTCCATAGCATGTGGGAGAAATACATTTGTGGCCAATGAATAGTCAGGTGGTCCCCATCCACACGCATAGATCTAGTGGATGTCCTACAAGTATGGGCCTTGGATGCGACGTCAGGAGAGCCTTCCAGTGCCTTCCTTTCACCTCTGCGGAGTTATACTGAAAAAGAGCCACTCCGGCAAGTTACCGATATCATCTGAAATGACCATTTTGATGGGAATAACATAGCAATCAATATGTGGGTGGCCCTGTATTTTCTATTTTGTTTTTAGTTTTTTCTTGTTTTCCATGGCCTCGCTCATTGACCCGAACCCGGTGCTGCATGTAATTCACTTATTCACCTAACAAAGAGTTACTTCGGCCCCACCCGGGCATCTGGCACAGGGCTAGCTTCTGAAGGAACGAAAAGGGGTAAGGAAAGGCTCCTCCCCTCAAGGAGCAGGCTACCTGGCCAGAGCGGGATGCAAGGCCTTGGTATCAGGGAAGGAAAAAGAATGGCAGGGGGCCACTCGCCAAAGGTCAAAGCTCTGGAAATCAGCACCCCGGTTTAACGAAGAACCAACACACTGCTCTTTGAAACCATCAGGTCTATCAGGTTCCATGTGAGATCGACGAAATAAAACCACCCTTGGATAAACAGGGGGGAAAAACAAAAAAGTAACCTGCTCTACCTTTCGAGTCACCAAAGGAAAGCGCCCCAAGGCCAGCGTAACCTCACCACTGACTGTCACCACTGCTTCTCAGGCCTCCCCTGACTGCGGGAAGAATGACAGCCTCAAAATGGTCTTTCTCTGGTTCCAGGCAACCTCTCATTCCTTCTAAATAATTACAGGAATCCTCGGGAAAGGTCTTACTCTCTTGCGCATACTCGGACTACTGAGAGGCCCGCCAGGTTTTCTTTTCGGTTCTCTGGCTCAGGTAACTTCTGCGTCTGGCCTCTGACAACACCAGAAGTGGCCGTGACATTAGTGCGGAAACTTGATATTAATAATCTGAGCAAGAAAAGCGTACCGGCAACATTTAAATAAGCGCGTGTCGTGTGCCAGGCACCGTGCTGAGTGATGTGCACTTGACTCTAAGTCTAGAGCTTATCGAATCCTCACGACAACCCTCTGAAATGGACACTATTGTTTTCTCCTCTCTCCATGTGAAGAAACTGAGGGTCGGAGAAATAATCTCGCCCAGAATAGGAAGCGGTGGAGCCAAGATCCTAACTCAGAGAATCTAAATCTAGAGCGAGCATTCTGCTGTCAGCAGGTGCTGCTCTTGGCACACAGACTCCTGAGGACTGACGGTCACCGCTGCTGACGTCGGCGCCAGGAGCCCCGGTGCCCAGCGTTACGGACTGAAGGCGATGACGTCACGACTGCTACCGTTGCCATCACTGTCTGGGCCATCAACATCTGCAGTGAAACACCACCGCTGTCGTCACCGTCACTGAGCCAGGTGAAGCCCTTCCCATAGCTCCATCCTCCCGGAAGAATTAGCCACGAAGTCACAGGAGCCGTGCCGGAGGACAATGGGAACGACGCACACCACACTGCTCTTGAAATCACTGTCCTCTGGGGCAACTGACCTATTGTCTCTGAATCCACGACCTCGTCTCAAATCTTCCTTCTCCCAACAGTCCTTTCCCAGGGAGCTTCTCGACCCCCGCCCCCCAACAGAAAGGCTCCCTAGTGGGCCCGCATGACCCTACTCGAGATGGTACAGATGCTCAGGGGAAGGGGGAGTGGTGGGATTGGAATGCCGTGAGCACCCGGACAGAGACGTTCGAATCTTAGGATCACGTGGAGTTCAGGTTCAAGTCAGAAAAACCCTTCTACCCGACATCATGTGGTGATTTTGCTGACGGAAATCTGGAAGACCGTACCTCCACCGATGCGGTTTCAAAAGTCCTACCTACGAAAAGGTGCAACTGGATGTGTTTATCATAAAGATCATCTATATTTGAGGTGCTTGGGAGCCACGGCATCTAATTCGTGTCGTTTTCTGTGCTTTGACTCCAGAGTTATGCTAAAAGTTGAAAGATAAATTAACAGCACTCACCCTATTATTCGGAAGTCAGTGTTATAAGGTATTGAACCAAACCACATGCCATGATGACATAGTCTTCTTAGCAATTCCTACGTCTTGACCATTGTCACACTCAAAAAAAAAAAAATTCATATAGATTTTCCTTTCTTTTTTTTTTTTTTTAATGTTTATTTATTTATTTTGAGGAGGGGCACAGAGAGAAAGGGAGAGACGGAATCCCAAGCAGGCTCCGCACTGTCAGCCTGGAGCCCAACGCAGGGCTCGATCTCACAAACGCTGAGACCATGACCTGAGCCAAGCGATCAAGAGCCAGATGCCTAACGGAGCGTTTGACAAGAGTCAGCCACTTAACTGGGTGACTTAGCCACAGTTTAACTCGTTTCATAATGGTACAACGCCTGTCATTTTATTTTTTATTTCTGTTGTTTCTGGACTTTATGATTTCCTTTCCTTTTTTCTTGTTGGGAAAGTAAATTACATATAGTACCTTCTTTACCACGTCCCCAATGCCTTGCAATTTCTTGCTCATTCCTTCTATTCTCTGAAATGTATTCCTCTCTTTTTTCTTGAAACTCACTAACCACCTGATGTGAATTTTCTGAGTCCTCGCATATCTGAAAAGTGTCTGTATTCGGACTTCACACTCTACTAAAACCTTGGCTGGTGTGACAAAAACCATTAGTAGTCTCTTCTCCCATAGTAATAAAATACTGAGCTGGCCACACGGCTGCCTCCCACGTAAGCCAGTATGGACAATGAATGTGAGAAGTGTCATACGGCAGCTTCCGGCAATCATCCACGAGAGGCAGTTCACATGAACCATTGGTTCTCTTCTTTGTCAACCTTTCTTTCAGACTGCTGCTGCCTGGGACATGAACGCTATCATCATGTACCATGGGGTCAAGGTCGTGCAAAGTAGAGCAACACAATAGGAAAAGCCTAGGCCTCTGAATGTCCTAGCAGCTTTGGGATGCTCACCAGGACTTTTACATAAGACAGAAAGACTTTGTCTTATGTCAGTTTCTGACAAAGCTACCCCTAATCCTGGGCAAAACAGGTTGGGTGTAGAAACATATGATGAAATCATTTTCTCTGAGAACACAGAAAGCATTATTCCATTGATTTCTACCATCCGGTGCTGCTGATCTATAAAAACCAGTTCTCCTCCTTCATATACGACCTGTTTTTCATTCTCTGAGAGCTCCGAGGACCTTATCCTCTGACTTTTTGAACTTCACAGTGGGTCTTTATTCACTCTTCCTGATTTGCAGTCATTAGGCCCTTTCAATTAGAAGATTCACCTTCGAGGCTCAGTTGGTTGAGCGTCCAACTTCAGCTCAGGTCACGATCTCATGGTTCATGGGTTCGAGCCACGCGTCAGACTCGCTGCTGTCCCCATCTCTCTCTGTGCCTCCCCGACTCATGCTCGCTCTCTCTCTCTCTCTCTCTCTCTCAAAATTAAACATGTTAAATAAATAGATGGATAGATAGATAAAAGATTTATCTCTTCATTCAACTCTAAGATTACTGTTTTATTTCTAACTCTATTCCTTCCTTTTTATTCTGTCCATTCTCTGTTTCTAACTCTATTCCTTCCTTTTTATTCTGTCCATTCTCTGTTTCTAAAGGATCCTTTTTTTCTACTAGTCAGATGCTAGGCCTCCTGATTTGAGACCCAGTTTCATATTTCTTTCAAAATTTAATCTTTTAAATTTTTCCTGTGTCCAGTCCTTGTACTGAATTGTAAATATGGCAACCACGTTTTCATTCCTAAGAGCTTTCTTGCTCCCTCGTTGTACATAGCATCCTGTTCTTGCGTACCAATGCAATTTCTTCTTGAGTCACTCTGTAGTAGTTTTCCATCAACATGTAGTAATACCCCAAACCTTGTGGTCAGGAACAATGAACTCTGATTATCTCATAGTTTTTGTGAGCCAGGCACCCAGGAGCCACTCAGCTGGGTAACTCTGGCTTGGGGTCTCTCACAAGGATGCAAGCTCCCACACGTGACTATTAGCAGGATTCAGAAGATCTGCTCCCAAGCTCAACCACGTGACTGCTGACAAGCCTCCAATTTCTTCCCACATGGACCTCTTTCACAGTATGGACGCTGTCTTTCTTCTTCCTGGGTGTTGCCTTCCCAACATGGCAGTCGGCTTCCTCTGGAGGAGGGGGTGTCAGTCTGGAGGGTACGGAGGGAGGAATAGAACCCAAAAGGGAAGCCCCGGGCTCTCGTAATTTTTAACCTAATGTTGGAAGGGGCGTGCCATCACCTCTGCCATACTCTGCTTGCTCACTAGAAATGATTCACTAAGTTCAGGTCGCATTCAAGGGGAGAGGATATAAAAAGAAATGTGGACATGCCTTTACAACCACCACATTCTCTAGGATGCGAATTAGTTTGTTTTGAAATTACCTCCGTTTCCTCGCGGGTCGCCTCCTCTTCTTTCACCTAGCTCTTTCTTGGTCATGCTGCAGACTTTCCGCAAATACCTAGAAGTTCAGATTTCGTTCGTTTAAATGGTAAAATGAGAACATGTGAAGGTTGACTCGGTTTGCATGTGGAAGGATGTGGGACTGGCAGATTTTTAAGGTGAATAGTCAGGGAACTGGTTGGTCCCCAATCCCAAAATGACAAGGTCATTGTGCGGAGATACGCTCCCCAAAATACCTGTCTTAGTTCTTCTGATACCAATAGTTCAAATATTTTAGGAAAGTCTCTGTTCAAATTGGTGCTTGGAACTACATTCCCAGCCCCCAACTTTACGGGAAGGGAAGGGGAGTGAAGAGATTGACTCATCTGTGCACAGATTTCCAGCTAATCCTCATCTTGTCAGTCCCTCTGAGGCACCTGCCTATTTCCAGGTCTGGCCTCGTAGGGACGACAGTGCCAGGATTTTGCAAGGAGCCCATTTTCTCCCTTTTCCCAGGAGGTAAACTGCTCTGGAGCAGAGAGTCCTGAAAGTATTACTAACTAGCTTTGTAATCTCAGCAAGGAATTTTCCTACACTTGTCTCATTTACAAAATCAGAGGGATGGGGGCACCTGGACGGCTCAGTCGGTTGAGCCTCTGACTTCGGCTCAGGTCATGACCTCACCGTTCGTGGGTTCGAGCCCTGCGTCGGGCTCTGTGCTGACAGCTCAGAGCCTGGAGCCTGCTTCGGATTCTGTGTCTCCCTCTCTCTCTGCCCCTCCTCCGCCCATGCTCTGTCACTCTCTCTTTCTCTCAAAGATAAATAAACATTACAAAAATCAATTAAAAATTAATTTAATTAAATTAAAAAATCAGAGGAATGAACTAATTGAACTTTAAGTTTCTGTACAATAATAGCAATGAAATTCAGCCAGGATTGGAGACTTTTCTGGCAGTATGCTTCATATATTTTGAAATATAAAAAAATCTAGTACATGGTGAAAAATAAATAAAATGAACTCGAGCTGAGACTATATAAGAAAGGTAAGAACAAGCTTCCAAAAACGGATGGGTCTGTATGTTTTTTTTTTCAGATTCTGCAAGAAACTTTCCTATTCTTGTTGGTAGAACTCTGTGTGAGAAGCACTGAAAAAAACGAAGAGTGTTTTCCCCAAAGAAACACAGTTTTTTGAGCATTTCAGTTATTTAGAAGGAGACTATGAAGCTGAGGGATGCCATCATTTTCTTTTAAGGGTATAACTTGGGCTTCTGGGCTTTACAAGATTCTGGGGAAAGGAGTTCTGGTTAACCTACACTGGTGATATTAAACACACCATTTTCTGATCATTTATACTTTGGATATACTCCTAGCACCTACTCTAATGCTTTAAATGACTTTTCATTTGAAACTGTAAAGTTCGAGTTTGTCCTCTAAATTATGGGTAATGGAAAATCACCCAAATATTTATAATTTTGTTTTCTGGTTATGCGTCACATCAATCTTTTTTTTTTTTTTTTGAGAGAGAGGGTGAGTGCACTCGCACGCACACACACGTGTGGGGTAGAGACAGAGAGAGAGAGGGAGAGAATCCCAAGCAGGCTCCACACTGTCAGTGCAGAGCCCAACATGGGGCTCAAACTCACAAACAGTGAGAGCGTGACCTGAGCTGAAATCAAGAGTCAGACGCTTAACTGACTGAGCCACCCAGGAGCCCCACACATTAATCATATTTCAAAGCAATATCAATATGAGGATTTTGGTTAATGAATCTGAGAGTAAGAGAGATCTCAAGACCTATTCATTGGTACAAAACAAGTTCAAGACTTGGGAAACGCATGGCTGTTTATGGGTAAACATTTATATCAGCCCCAGCAGTTATATTGTCCTGAATTCTGCACAGAGCCCTTTTAAGGATTATTCAGGACAAAAGAAGTCAGACAAAAACCAGACCAATTCTTGGGGCACAGGCCTTTGTGTTCTTCTCCACCAGAAATGTATCAGAAAACCTCTGACTTGCAAAGGGCTTCAGAAGCCATATGTTACAATTACCTTGATCACAAAGTAGACACTCATTCTTCAATATCATTGCTTTAATAAATCCAGCCAATGAAGGCTCAGCTGTTTCTGAACACACTCTAATTGTTGGCAGATTATGACCTTTATGTAGATGAAACTTGCTCCCTTCTAACTTCCACCCAAAACTGGTTCCCCTTTTGCCCTTTGGCAACATAGTGTTAGTCTAGACTTTTTCCCACGCAACAATTCTCAAAGCACTACCATATTCCCTGTGAAACTTTTCTTCTCTGGATTAAATAATCCCCCTCCTTTCATCTAGTCTTATAAATCTTTGCTACCACCCTCCTCTAACTGCTCTTGCTTCCCCATAAGCTTCTTCGGAAGGGCAGATACTAAGTCAGCACTGGTTTTGTCCAGATCTTACTTTGGGGATCAAAGGAAAGGCAGTACATAGTCCTTATTAGGCAATAATATGGCGTATATGGGAGCTTTAGAAGCCATCTGTTATTTCTGGTAGTAATATAAAGGATGTATCACTCCTTCCTTCCTTTCTTCCTAAAACATTTTACTGAGGGCCTACCCTGTGCAATAGGGATATAAGGATGAAAAAAACCAGCATCAGAGCTGAAGTCTATAGCCTCAAGTTCTCAATGTGGCAAAGAACACAACAGATTGGCAAGTAGAAGGAGCCCAGAACTCTCAAACTGTCTCCAAATTTTTATATTTTAGTAGTTAAGTACAGGCAGATTTTTGGAAGTTTGTTTTGTTTTATTTTTATTGAGGCACAGAGATCCAGGTATTAGAAGCCCAGACTGTGGTACAACAGAAGGAAACCTTAACTGAGAGTCAAATGACCTGGGTCTAGGTCCAGGCCCCGCCATCAACTGACTGTGTGATCTCCGACATATTACTTTACCCGTACAGACATCAGCTTTCCCACGTACAAATGTGAAAAAGAAATAAACTTCATTACTTGTTTGAAGATAAGGACCCAGACCACATGAACTTTAGAAGTCCAGTCCAACTTTAAGACAGAGGTTTCTTGGGGTGCCCGGGTGGCTCAGTCAGTTGACCACCCAACTCCCGGTTCCTGCTCAGGTCATGATCGCACAATTCGTGGGGTTGAGCCCCCAGTTGGCCTCTGTGCTCACGCGTGGAGCCTACTTAGGATTCTCTCTCTCTCTCTCTCTCTCTCTCTCTCTCTCTCTCTTGATACAGGTTTCTTTTCTGTATCTTTTCTGCTCTGCCAACTGAAGCAGAGGCAGCCTAGGTGACTACATTGATTCAGAAAGCACCTTCCCTAGAGAATATCCTCCCTCCCTCGCCTAAACGTCCTGTGAGAGGGACCCTTGTGGCTTTCAAGGACGTATTGGAGAGGCAGGTATAGAGAAGGATAAGAGGCTTCGGCAAGAGGGAGAGGAAGAAAGTAAGCTCCTGGCTGTTTAAAGTGTGCCAGAGGCTTAGACTATAGAAAAGAAGGAAAGAGGATTTCAAGCAGGCCTTGCAGAGTAACCAGCCTGCCTTATTAGGCGAATAAAGAAAGCAAGCATTTACGACTAAAGCCCTCTACTGGGGGGACACAAACATCAGCGCAAAGCTCACTGGGTTGGCGACAATTCCAATGGCAGATATAGCAAAATTCGGAGAGAGAAAAGTTCAACAAAACAAGCATAAAGGTAATACAGTACTGCCCTCCCCCACCCCCCCTGCCCAACACACACAAATCAGGAATTCCTGGGTAATATGTCCTTCCCTCTTCATGTAACTTGACCCTTAAGACCCAGCTTAAATTCACCTTCCATTCTGTGGTTTGTGCTGAGCAGCCCACACAGAATTTTCCACATTGCCTCTGTTGTCACTCAAGCTCCGCCATGGCCCTGGTCACCGTGTCTTGCAGTCATCTGCCCATATGTCCGTTTTCCCCATTTGCTTGTGACTTTCTACGGAAATGCTTCATTTCAGAATCCCCTGGATCTTGAACTGTGTAGGACCTAGAGTAGGTTGTCAGTGAATGACTTTTAATTTGACCTCAGGGAAGGGTCAAATACCAGTTCTAACAGTCTCTAAGAACTTTCCTTTAAGGGAAATTTGGATACATTAACCAGGAAGTTTGCGACCCTGCTAGAGGGAGTTCTAGGCTGACACTTATCTCTGTCCTTGCTCTGTTCACCAGGGGTTTCACGTGAACCTCTGGAGGGTAGCAGATTGACCCTCAAAGGGTGGAAATGTCAGAATCATCCCAGCATTGAACTGAGTGAAAGCATTTTACTCAGAAGTTTACACTGAATACAGGGACGTCTCTACCTTTACCACTGGAGTGCCCACTCACTTCCTCCCTTGTCTAAGAGGTTCAAGAAACCTAGGAAAAGCCCAGGAATTAGGAGGCAAGGAAAATTCAACCAGACATGGGATACATGCTTTTTGGTCGCAAAATGCTCTCTCTGCACAGCGCCTACCTTCCTAAGCACGACACCAACACACACACATGTACCCCTGTAACCGCTACAGAGCGTTCTGATGGTTTCATGAGGCCACGCAAAAACTAAAGATAGGAGCTCTTTCGTAATACTTTTCTAGTATCCTCCACGATGCCCACAGACCACTTCGGAGGCCATCTAGTTCATGCATTTTTTAGTGGGGTCCCAAATACGGTCATACTAAATTCACAGGGGCCAGGAATTCTCTGAAACTCTCTGCTCTCTTTTGTCCCTACCCGCCCCCCCACATCCTGAGGAGGTCAGAGGGGAGGACGGAACTAGAGACTAGATTTAATTCAATCCAATAAACTCATACCTATCCATGATCTGGACGATCCCTTTAGGTAGTTGTCTCTCTGGCCAAATCTTGGGTTGAAAGCCCATTGCCGTGCTATGGACCCAACCCCAAATGGAATTTCTTTTTTTTTTTTTTTTTCAACGTTTTTTATTTATTTTTGGGACAGAGAGAGACATAGCGTGAACGGGGGAGGGGCAGAGAGAGAGGGAGACACAGAATCGGAAACAGGCTCCAGGCTCCGTACCATCAGCCCAGAGCCTGACGCGGGGCTCGAACTCACGGACCGCGAGATCGTGACCTGGCTGAAGTCGGACGCTTCACCGACTGCGCCACCCAGGCGCCCCCAAATGGAATTTCAAGTGAGCAATGACTTTTAAGTTCTAGCAGGTATTAGCACTTCCCCAGAAGTCAAGCGACAATAAGGCAGTGAAATCTGTAGAGATAGACCTCTTTCAAAATATTTCAAAAATATGTTATATTTTGGTTATATTTCCATTCACTCATTTGCATGTACTAAGCACCCGTTGCATGATCCACCCCTCCCAGATTCAGACGACACATAAATACACAAGGTAGACAAGATCCTGCCCCCGAGAAGAGCACAGGCAGTGACGAAGAGACAAGCAAACAGAAAAATTCACTATAGTGCAAGAAGTCCCAGACAAGGATCGGCTCAAAGGATTTACTACTCAGAGAAAGCACGCGATAGATGTATAGCATGTTTGATGTGGAAATGCCCTTAAAGATCCTCTGGCCTGGTGATTCTCAAAGCTGGCACCTCATCAGGATCATTCATCACTCAGGAATTGTAAACTCAGACATATTCCCTAGACTCCACCCCGGATACTGAATCAGAATATCCGGGGACTGGACCCGAAGATCTCACGTTTTATAACACTTCTCAGATGATCATGGTGCCAGTCCACAGTCTCGTGTTCGGGAATCACTGACCTGGTCTAGAAGTTGGCACACTATTTTTAGATCCAGAAACTGTTCGCTAACTAAAAGAGAAGAAACGTTCCTACCACTCCTGATACCCAGAAGGAATGAGTCCACATGTGCCCCCAAAGACACGCACACGAATGTTCATAAGAACTCCGTGCATTCCCGCCACACGCTATAAACAACCCGGATGCCCACAGCAGTGGAGTGACTGAATAAACCGTGATGTAGTCGTACGATAAAATGCTGAAATACTACTTAGCAACGGAAAAGAATGAACTTCCTGTACAGGAAATGACCTGGACGAAACTCACAGATGTTACTGGAGCAAAAGAAGCCAGACACACATATGGGTACGTGCTGATTTATTCCATTTATATGAAACTCCGAAATAGGCCTAACAAAGCTATGGTAATGCCGGTGGAAATAGTAGCTACCTTGGGGTTGGCGGGCAGGAAGCCTGGGGGAGAGGGGTGGTGGTATTGGAGCTTGACCGGGAAGAAGGCGTAAGGGAAACTGAAGAGATCAAAACGTGGGGCACCCGGGTGGCTCAGTAGGCTAAGCATCCAACTCTTGATTTCACCTGAAGTCATGGTCTCACGCGTCGTGAGATCGATCGCCGCGTCGGGCTTTGTGCTGACAGTGCGGAGCCTGCTTAGGATTCTGTCTCTCCCTCTCTCTGCCCCTCCCCTGCTCACTCTCTCTCTCTCTCTCTCTCTCTCAAAATGAATAAATAAACATTAAAACAAGAGAGAGATAAAAATGTTCTGTGCCCTGAACTGGGTAGTAGAGGGGTGTGTTCATTTTGTAAAAATTCATTGAGCTGTACGCTTACGATTCGTGGACGTTACTGTATACGGCATACGCCACAGTGAAAGTTTAAAACCCAGCAAGACACAGTCACCTCCCAAGGCGGCGTGAGTGAGCGCAGCAGAGACGACAGGCATGCTCTGACTGAAACGCAATATATGAATCCAATTAGCCCTCCTCACTGTTCAGATGAAGGCATTGACTTCCAGAGAGGGGGTGTGCTTCAGAACCAGGGCAGGGCAGAATCAGGAGGGAAGATGTATCTGCCACAAGTAACTACGTCAGAAATCCATCAGACATAAAATGAAAAAAAAACAAAAACAAAAAACGAAACAAAACACTGCGATTGTTGCTGCGACCTAAGACCAGGCAAGACGGAAGCAAAGAAGGCCAGGTCAGAACGCTCCCTTCGGAGCGCCTGTCCGTTCCCTGGATCGAATCCCCTCCTCCATTCCATTTGCACTGTTGCAAAGCCACATTCATTCAATTTCCGCTAATTGGGACGTAATGATAATTTAGATAGATGCTCAACTGAAGTTACCTATTACTCAGCAACTCTTTCTTCAAAGATTAGGCAAACGAGCGGCAGAAACACAATTAGAGGCAGTATGTTTGTGATACTCAAGAAAAAAAAAAAATAAGCAGGTTTCAAGTAACACCAAGCACATTAGAAATGCCTGACAAACCCGTCATCCTTCAAGTCCGGGTTCAAGTACTGCCTATTTCCTGTGGCTTTCACTGACACGGCACGTGTTACCGACAGCTGCCTTGCCCATATTCCCCAGCAATTGGATCCTCCCTCCATCTAAACTCCTCACTCTCCTCCTCATCATCTACTAATTTCTTAAATCCTTGGCCTCCTTTGCTAGCTTGTGAGCCCTGAGAAACCCTTGCTCTGGTCAGTGAACAGGGAGTATCAGATGTGACTAAAACAAAGGGCATATAGGGGGGTCGGGGTATCTGGACATGAGCTCAAGATGAAAAGTTGAGGCTTGACTCTAAATCTGGGTCTAAACTTCCAGGTTTGCAAAAAAGAAAAAAAAAAAGAATCAGATACAGCAGAGTGGCAGAAAATAGCAAGTAGTTCCTTATGGCTCCAATATAGGGCAGAGGTGGAGCGGGGAGGAAGGAGGAAGGAGGAAGGAGGAAGCAGGTAGTCTCAGGTAGTCAAGGGCCAGGACAGAAAGGATATCGTGCATCCCGTGAGGACTTTGTCAGCAGCAATGTGGGGACCCACTGAAGGCTTTTGAAGCCGGGACGTGAAATCACCAGAGTTCTGGACGTTTTTGAGGAGGGCACCTTTCGGGACGAGCACTGGGTATTGTACGGAAACCAATTTGACGATAAATTTCAAATTAAAAAATAAAAAAATAATAAATTCTAGTTACTTAACATATAGCGTAATATTGGCTTCAGGAGTCGAATTTAGTGAGTCATCACTTATATACGATACCCAGTGCTCATCCCGACAAGTGCCCTCCTCAACGCCCGTCACCCATTTGGCCCATCCCCCCCCCACCTCCCCTCCAGCCACCCTCAGTTGGTTCTCTATAGTTAAGAGTCTTTTGTGGTTTGCCTCCCTCTCTTTTGTCCCCCTTCCCCCACGTTCATCTGTTCTGTTTCTTAAATTCCACATATGAGGGAAATCATATGGTATTTGTCTTTCTCGGACTGACTTGTTTCACTTAGCCTAATACACTCTAGCTCCATCCATGTCATTGCAAATGGCAAGATTCCATTCTCCTTTTTTAACTTTTTAATGTTTATTTATTTGTTTTTAATTTTTTTTAACGTTTGTTTATTTTTGAGAGAGACAGAGACAGAGCTTGAGCGGGGGAGGGACAGAGAGAGAGGGAGACCCAGAATCCGAAGCAGGCTCCAGGCTCCGAGCCGTCAGCACAGAGCCCGACGCGGAGCTCGGACCCACGAACCGTTGAGATAGGACGCGCAACCGACTGAATCACCCAGGCGCCCCACGATTTCATTCTTTTTGATAGCTGAGCAATATTCCCTTGTTTATATATACTACATCTTTCTCCATTCATCAGTCGATGGACGTTTGGACTCTTTCCATAGTTTGTTTATCGCTGATCATGCTGCTATAAACTTTGGGGTCCATGTGTCCCTTCAAATCGTTTTTTTTGTATCTTTTGTGTAAACACCTAGCAGTGCAATTGCCAAGTCATAGGGTAGTTCTATTTTTAACTTTGTGGAACCTCCCTACTGTTTTCCAGAGTGGCCGCCCCAGTTTGCATTCCCACCAACAGTGCAAGAGGGTTCCCGTTTCTCCACATCCTCGCCAGCATCTGCAGTCTCCGGATTTGTTCACTGTAGCCACTCTGACCGACGTGAGGTGGTTTCGATTTGTATTTCCCTGATGAGGAGCCACGTTGGGCAAATCGTCAGATTTCTGAAACCTTCCCTGTCACCAATTGTGAAATGAGGAGATGCAGTGTGGACACGAGTAGGCCAGTAGGGGTCGCTGGGGGTCTTCCTTAGGGTGCCAGGAGGGGCGATGGCAGCAGGAAGGTGCATTCCAAGGATATCTAGGAGGCGGAGCCACTAAGACCTTTCTGGCTGGCTCCCCAAGGATGGATGCTAACTTTTCAGCTGACACACGCACGGGCCAAGTGTGTGTTACATAAAAATGTTTACCTGATAAACCGGGAAGGGCATCTGGCTGGCTCGGAGTTCAAGCCCTACGGTGAGCGTAGAGGTTACTTTAAGAAAAAAATAAATAAATTAAAGGGGCGCCTGGCTGGTTCAGTCAGAGGAACAGGCAACTCTTGGTCTTGGGGTTGTGAGTTCCAGCCCGACGTTGGGTGGAGAGGTTACTTAAAATGTCAAATCCTTAAAAATAATAAAAATTGTAACCCCCCCCCAAAAAAAAAAAACAAAAATAAAATAAAAGTAAGTAAATAAATAAATGATGAACCCGAGGACTGGTGTCTGTCTTTGTTATTGGTTCTCTGTTTAGCTTCAACCCCATCTGCCCGGGGACAGAGCCCTTCTCTGACCTTGACCCCCATGGCCGGAAGATCAGACCCTAAACTTCACACCCTCAAGTAAGAGCATATGCCAGACTCCACACAGTTTGGATCAAGCCCTCCCGCGCTCCAGGCTGGATGCACACAGGTGCCCGCAAGAAGCTTCCAGGCTGTTGAGAGGTGGGGGGTAGATACATAAACCAGCAAGATACGTACGGTGCAAGAGAAGGTACTTCTTGTCCACACCTCCCTCCCTTGGTCTGCTCATCCATCCGTTCAACGAACATATCTGAGTATCAACCTGCTAATTGCTGTTTTATATGTTGGGGGCAGACGTGCATAAAATAATGGCGTTCAGGCCCTGTGTTGAGAGGCTCTCGGTTCCCTGGTCCCACTGATCCCATTCCTGATTTCCTCCATTTCCCACACGTCCACATCCAAGTCCTCAATGAGCTTTGTGACCAAGTCCTTCTAAGACACGCAGTACACATCTAAGATCCTCTGTCTCTGACATCACAACTCAGGCTAACATGAGAGGAGACACTGCAAAAATGTGAAGGGAAACCCGACATCAGAGCAAATACACAGAAATAACAGTCTCATAAAATATTCATTATGTGTAAATGTGCTCTGGGATTCTTACTCCATCTGGAAGACCTGGATCTCTCAGGGGGAGCATTTTTACCTCAGATTTTTCTGCGAGAGAAACATCTATGCAATCTGTGTACTTTTCCAGTGCCTTTCCTCACATATGCTCTAAGGGCTCTGACTTTCCTTTGGAGTCCATAGACCCCTTCGCAGGTTTGCAGCATTTCCAAAAATCGGGAGACTCTCCAAAACCAAACTGGATTTCAGGACCTGTAGGCGGCGTTGACGGGTACAGATTTGTGGTATCTAGAATAGGGTCCCTGTCAGGCCCATCGATTTCACTCATGTCACTAAACTATGAGGATACGACAAATTTTCCCGGTTCGCTCCACTCAACTCCAGAAACTCAGTCCTACTTTTACCTTAAAATTAAACTCAACTTAGAGGCTCCGTGGAGGGTGAGGAAGCACCAGAGAAATATCATGATCTACGAACACAAGCGAAGCATCTACTAGACCGTTACATCCCCCCTCAGTTCTGGCATAGACCATGGAGATTTCTAAGTTCCCCAAACTCAAGGTTGACTAGGACCATGGTAGGTACTCAAAAGAAACCCACGAACCATGTCATCTTCTGAGAAGGTAAATCTTGTCTCGTTCACGTAGCGTCCGTGAGAAGTCAGCACACACACTGAATTGACACGGGGAGCCCATACAAGGAACACCTGACCAGACGCGAGAGTGGAAGATAGCCTGGACGAGCCAAGAAGAACGTTAGCTACCATTTATCTCGTGCTTCCCGCGTGCCAAGCACATTTTCTTTTTTAAAAAAAATTTTTTAACGTTTATTTATTTTTGAGACAGAGAGAGACAGAGCATGAACAGGGGAGGGTCACCGAGAGAGGGAGACACAGAATCTGAAACAGGCTCCAGGCTCTGAGCTGTCGGCACAGAGCCCGACGCGGGGCTCGAACCCACGGACTGTGAGATCATGACCTGAGCCGAAGTCGGACGCTTAACCGACCGAGCCACCCAGGTGCCCCCACATTTTCTTAATTAACCCTCGCAACAGACCTGGCCCACTGGTGGTATCATCAGCATCAACATCATCACCATCACCACCATTTTATGCGTGAGGAATCTGAGGCCCGTTGAGGCACAATAACCTGCCCAAGTCCACGCGGCAGCTAAGTGGCAGAGCTATAATTCGAACCCAGGTCCGTTCGACTCCAGAAGCCCTTCACCACGACGATTCGCAGTCTCTTAACAAGAAAGCCTGTTTTTTATACTTCCAACGCCGACGTCAAGAAAATTCAAGAGTTCCACCAGCGAAATCCAGTCCGAAGGTGGTCATGGTGCACGGTGGGGAGCCATGGCGCGACCAGCCCGCGGGTGGGGATGTTCTGTCATTGACACAATGGCGGGGAGCCGAAGCGCGCGCTGAGAAGGGGAAAGCCGGTCTGACTGGCGAACGCGGTCCCGTGGCTTCTGACCTTGCCCTGCCGTTCCCAGCTCCTTTTGGCTGGGCCCACTTGTCCCTGGACCCGCAAGGTTAGCCCCGTTCGGCACCTGGGCCGGTGTCCGGGACGAAGGAAACACGGCTGTCTTGAGTTCACATGTGTTACTCCAATAATCAGTCCTTGCTGACGTGAATGCTTGAGAAGACAGCATGGGTAAGGTAAATAGAAGGCACCTGAGTGGCTCAGCTGGTTAAGCGTCCGACTTCAGCTCAGGTCATGATCTCACAGCTCGTGGGTTCGAGCCCCACGTCGGGCTCTGTGCTGACCGCTCGGAGCCTGAATCCTGATTCGGATTCTGGGTCTCCCTCGCCCTCTGCCCCTCCCCCACTTGCCCTCCGTGTCTCTCTCTTTCAAAAATAAATAGACATTAAAAAAATTGTTTTTTAAGTGGAAGAGAAAGGAAGAAGCAATCAGAGCGATCCAATACAAGCACTCAACTCTCCTTTGCTAGCTTTGAAGACAGAGGAAGGGCACCATGAGCCAAGGAAAGCAGGCAGCCTCTAGAAGCTGGAAAAGGCCACCGGAGGGATTCTCCGCTAGAGCCTCCAGAAGGATCGTCGCCCTGCCAACGTTTTTACTTTTTAACTCAATGATACTACTGATCTCCAGAACTGTAAGATAATAAATTTGTATTGTTTAAGCCACTTTGTAATACTGTGCTCCCGTAGCAATAGAAAACCAACACACCATCCTACTACTCACCGACACGATGGCGAAGAAACTCCTAGTTAATTACGAAACCAGGTCAACTTCAAGTTTAGAGGCACATGTTCAGTGTGAGGGCACCATGGAAGAGGGCCAGTCCCGGCCCTTAGAGTTCAGAGCTGAAGCAATGTAGAGGGACCCAATCTATAGCCCCTCCAGACCCCATCAAGACAATATGGTACTTCGGTCACTTCGAAGTTTTTCGTAGATTTCAATGTAAGTCTATTCTCATCAAGCCAACGGGATGCTGTGTGGGGTTTCCAAGTTGAGCCTTTTGCTTCTGGGATCAGAGCTCTTCAGTTGATCCACAGTGAAGTGAGAGAGCAGGTTTCTATGCCTCACGACGGCACTTTACCAAGACAAGCGAGAAGACCAGAAAGTTCTGCATGTCAGCATCAGTGATGAGGAAGGTTCTGCTAAACACTGCACATTTCCATCCCAGTTATAGACACAGGAAATTAGGGAAGCTGAGAGAAGACTTCATTTAGAATACAAAGTTAAAAGGAAAAAAAGCAAAATAGAAAATGTGCCCAAAAAGATAGAAAATGAATTGAAACAAACAAGTCAATTTAAGACCCTTTAGATCCTTGTTCGTATCGTTGCAGGATTTTGAAGTTGGTTGCATTAAAATATCCCTGAACTTTGAAGGATCTCAGGTTTCCAAAATAATTTATGTTGACATCAATCCTAATTTCTTCGCAGAGATTTCAACTCCCCAAAAAAGGTCTTTATTGGGGAGAGGAAAACCTCACTCTGAGGAGGCTGAGAACAGGGCTGCCGGGGAAATGGGCCTGAGCGGGGCTCTGTGACTCTACCGACTGACTCAACACGTGGCAGAAATGACACGCTTGATTTCCGCAGGGAGAAGAGGACTTGACTTCTTCTGAAAGCCCTCCCTGCCGGCCGCCAACAGCACACCCAGCGAAGCCTTGTGGCGCCATCAGCTCGGAGCCGCGGGCAGAGGCGAGGACGTGTTTTTTTTTTTTTTAGTTTGTATATTTTGAGACAGAGAGCACAAGCAAGGGAGGGGCAGAGAGAAGGAGAGACACAGAGTCGTTGGCCTTGTAGGTCAGCCCGCCGCTTCCCACCTCCTAGGACAGTCTCCCTCGGTCAGTGCCAAAGCCCACAAGCTCCAAACTCAGGGGACTTGAAGCGCGTCGGAGGCAGAAAAGGTCAAGTGCGAAGAACAGCTACACAAGCTAGAGCCGGAGAAATGTCACTGTCCGTAAACACTCCTTGTTTACCTAGCAACTGGGGATTGACTATAATACCTTGGTTTTCGAGTTCAAGCTGGGGTGACCCAGCCCCTCGCTATGCAAAGCATGGTCCCTGGACCAGCCGCGTCATTCCCACCTGAGAGCCTGATGGAAAGGCCGAATCCCAGCCCCCACTCCAGACCTGCTGCATCAGAACCTGCCTGTTAACGAGAATCTCAGGTGATTCACGTGCACATTAGGGCAAAATAAGAACTGAACGAGTCTATTCCTCTCTTGGTGTAGATGGGGAAACTGAGGCCCAAAGACGGGAAGGGACCAGTTCAAGGCACCTAGGACGGTTTTTAACAGAGCCAGGATTACAACTCAGGTCTCATGGTTTCCCGTTTTATAAAACTCATCATTTTCTTCTTGTTTTGTTTCCAAAGTTTTGAATAGCATTTGATCATTTTAAAACAGAATTATTCTAAAATATCTCATCCATTACCTTACCTTCAGAAAAATCTGAAGTAAATGGAACTTTTCATGATGATTCAGCGTCCCCATCGCTGTTTGACTCTGCACTGTTTTTTATTTTTATTTTTTTAACGTTTGGAAAGGGAGAGAGTGCGAGATGGGGAGGGGGAGGGGCAGAGAGAGAGGGGGACAGAGGAGCCCAAAGCGGGGCCCGAACTCACGAACCGTGAGATCATGACCTGAGCCAAAGTCGTATGCTCAACCGACTGAGCCACCCAGGAGTCCCTCGGCACCGTTTTTTTAATGTATTTTTATTTTTTTTAGTTGATTTATTTTGAGACAGAGAGCACAAGCAAGGGAGGGGCAGAGAGAAGGAGAGACAGAATCCCAAGCAGGCTCCATGCCATCAGCTCAGAGCCTGGTGCAAGGCTCGAACTCACAAACTGCAAGATCGTGACCCGGGCTGAGATCGAGAGTGAGACATGTAACCAGCTGAGCCATCCGGGCGCCACCGCACTGTTTTTTAAAATTCTTCTGTCTCCTTATGACTACCAGCTACAGGACGTAGCTTACTATAGTGATAGGAGACTGGGCTTTGCAGTCCTACAGACCTGGGTTCAAATCTGGATTCTGCCGCTCCCAGGCCGTGCTATCGTGGTTAAGTCATTTAACCTGTGTGAAACTTTGGTCACCTGTAGAATGGGGTAACACTACTCCTCCACAGGCCTGTTGTAAGGAGTCCTTAAAGTAGCACATGCACAGCCCTTAGCACGGGGCTTAACGTGGAATGAAAAGTCATCAGACTTTGGCTCTCACGGCTGTACAGCTAACGCTGACCAGCAGCCCTGTGAAGGCTTAGGGGGAGCAGCACGCCCTGGGACAGTCATTGTCCCTAATGCTGTCCTTTCTTCTTTTTCCTTCCAGCCACTCAGCTTCCGCTCTGGACGAATGAGGTCGACAGATTGTCACCTTCATATGTCAGCAGTGGGAACCCCAGCAGCAATGGAACAAGGGGAGCCCCATTTCCATCTACCCGCCATGCACCTGAGTAAGTCGGAGCTTTTGTGTCCTGACCTGCACAGTAGCACCCACTCAGTCCGCCTCAGAGGGTGGAGGGCTGAAAACAAAAGGGTAGACGATGAAGGCATATGTTGCTTTAAACGCCGGAATCTTCGAACGCTGGCACTGGGAAGGCTCCCTAGGAATGACCTAGTGCCACCTGCTCACCTTACAGATAAAGAAACTGAGGGGCACCTGGGTGGCTCAGTCGGTTGGGCGTCCGACTTCGGCTCAGGCCGTGATCTCACGGTCTGTGGGTTCGAGCCCCGCGGCAGGCTCTGTGCCCACCGCTCTCAGAGCCTGGAGCCTGTTTCAGCTTGTGTCTCCCTCAGTCTCTGCCCCTCCCCTGCTCACGCTCGCTCTCAAAAATAAATAAACATTAAAGAAAGAAAGAAAGAAACTGAGCCCAAGAGAATGAGTGTCACCAGTATCAGAGCCAGGGGCAAATAACAGTGAACGTGCTAAGAAACAGCTTACTGCTGGGGGGAGGTCTTATAAACCGATCTCGTTAAATCCGCACGGTTTTCTTAGGTACTAATATTGCTCCCATTTCAGAAGTACGGAAATTGAGGCACAGAGAGCTTAAAACACGCATCCAAGACAACACTGCCAGGAGGTGTAAGAGCCACGATTTCGGTCCAGGCCTGGCCTCTCCGCATGGGGCCCGGCTCCCTGCCCGCGCTGGGCTCGGCGATCCAGAACCAACTGCGCGGGAAGGGGAGAGTCACAGCCGGCGGACGCGCGCTCTGCGAAGTCGCGCCGTCCCCTGGGATTCCGTCTGGGACCCCGCTCCCGACCTGCTGAGTCTCAAGGTTGGACTCAGGCTCAAGGTTGGAGCTCTGTTTCGGAGCTGCTTGTTCCAAACTTGGTCGAGCCTTAGAACTGTCGGCTCCTTGACATACTGCCTGAATTACAAGTATCCGTTCCCAAGGCACCCGAGGGCCACAAGCTCCAGGGTTGCGATCAACGTCTTTGAACATGATTCCCTCGTCGCCTCGCCCGGGCTTCCCCACAGGAGCTGTGAACTCACGGCCCGCAGCTTCCCGCAATAACGCAGAGTATCACTAAGGGCCCGAGGATGAGCGTCCGTGGGACCCGGAGCAAGTTGCCTTGGCTCTCTGGGCCTCCGGTGCCCGACGCTGTGACCTCCCATCCCAGCCCAGTGGGGGCGGAGGGCTTATCTGGGCTACGATCGACCGACAGGCCTCACTCGGACACAGCACAGATCGTTCTGTGTTACCAGTGCTCATTTTACTGTTCCTTCTCTGCCCGCCACCCCGTAGGTTCCCTAAGGTTACAGACCATGTCGTATCCATTTCTGCATCCCTGGGGCCTAACGTGGTGCTCAGCGCACGGCTGGTGACAAGAAATTTTCTTGAATTTTCCCGAATGACGTAGGAAACAAGCCACTGGATTTCTCAAAAGCAGAACTGAATTTGTTGCGGTTATCTCTGGATATAAAAATCACACAGCGCTGCATAGGGAAAACCGGAAAATAAACACAGAGAGAGAAGTGGCCATGACAACAGGGGATCTGAGGTCTCAGGAAGAAGGAGCGAGATTGGGACTTAAGACAGAACTGGACTCAGGGCGCCTGGCTGGCTCAGTTGATGGAGGATGCGACTCTTGATCTCAGGGCCGTGAGTTCAAGCCCCGCACGGGGTGTAGAGATTACTTTAAAAAATAAAACTTAAAAATTGGAAAAAAACAAAAAACAAAAAACAAGACAGAGCTGGGATCGATCTGTCATGGCGAACAGCACTGACCCCTCCTCATGGTCATAATTTCTCTCAGTTCGTGTCTTTTCTTACTAAAATAGGGGTGGAAGACAGGGCATAACATGATGATACTTTCTGGAAGCTTCTGGTAAAGTAATTCCTGAATTATGTGGAATTTCAAGGGGGTTGGGATCCATACCACAAAGTATTAGGATTAGAATTCTGCTTTTGTGTCCATTACTAGGCCAAGTACACAGAATCCCAAGATGAACGCGATTTACCTTCCTGATGGGTTCAGGGTCCATGGGAGGCATGATGATTTCGACAGAGAAATAGAATTCTAAGACTAACATAGTAACTGTTAGAGCAGAATGAAAACTGGAGGCGCCTGGGTGACTCAGTTAAGCTTCTGACTCTTGTATTTCGGCTCAGGTCATGATCTCATGGTTTGTGGGATCGAGCCCTGCATTGGGCTCTGTCCTGACAGACCAGAGCCTCTTTGGGATTCTCTCTCTCCCTCTCTCTCTCTGCTCCTCCCCTGTTCTCTCTCTCTCTCTCTCTCTCTCTCTCTCTCTCTGCCCCTTCCCCACTTGCTCTCTGTCTCAAAATAAATGAATAAACTTTTTTTAAATTTTTAATGTTTATTTATATTTGAGAGAGACAGACAGACAGACAGTGCTTGAGCAGGGGACGGGCACACAGAGACAGAGACACAGACAGAATCTGAAGCAGGCTCTAGGCTCCGGGCGGTCAGCACAGAGCCCGACGCGGGGCTCGAACTCACAAGCTGTGAGATCATGACCTGAGGCGAAGTCGGACGCTCAACCGACTGAGCCCCCCGGGCGCCCCAAGAATAGTTTCTTAAAATTGGGAAGCGATTGAGAAGTTATGAGGTATCTGGGTTAGCTAGGGAGACAGTATAGACAAAAACAGTTTAGTTTCATCAGTGAACTAGTTCAAATAACAGCAGTTGAATCCCAACTGCAAACTGGTCACCGTGTCCTGGTCCTCTGTGCCAGGAATAAAACGACTGGTATACAGATGACTCACGTTAGCAGGTCATTTCCAATACAGTAAATATCAAATTCCTGGTCCTCTGATGCAAAATGATCCAACCCTGCCTCTTCTCTTCTAAGAAAGCAAACCTCCTTCCTGGAAGAAACACCTAGGAAATGTCTGGATCTACTCTCTTGAAGCCAAGGGTATTATTAGCTTTCCATTGCTCCCGAACAAATAATTAGACCTTACTGGCTTAAAACACAGGAAGCAAAACAGAAAACCCCAGATGAGGGTTGAACAAAACGGACGTTTGTCTCTCACAAAAAAGTCTAGAAGCAGGAAGTCCAAGATTAGCATGGTATGTCCAAGAGCAGTAGGGACCCAGTCCCCTACTGTCTTCTCTGTTCCACCACATTAGCTCTTGGGTTTCCATCTTCAAGTCATTTCGTGCCAGTAAGGCTGCTGACACTCCAGCCATTTGGACTACATTCCATGCAGCAGGAAGAAAGACTAGTCGGAAGGCAAAAAGGCTCACTTCTGTGTTGAGACAGCCCCCTTCAAAACTCTGTCTTGGGGTGCCTGGGTAGCTCAGTTGGCCCAATCGGCTCAGGTCACGATCTCACGGTTTGTGAGTTCGAGCCCCGCGTCGGGCTCTGTACTGACAGCTCAGAGCCTGGAGCCTGCTTTAGATTCTCTGTCTCCCTTTCTCTCTCTACCCCTCCCCTGCTCGTGTTCTGTCTCTCTCTCCAAAAAAATAAACATTAAAAAACAATTTTCTTAAACAATACTTTTATTATCTCACAATTTCCGTAGATCCGAAATCCAAAGGCAGTACATCTGGCCGTCTGCCTCAGGTCTTATCGGGCTGAAATCCAGGTGACAGCCAGAACTGAGGTCTCTTCAGAAGATCTACTGGGGAAAGTTGTCCCTCCAAGACCCTCCGTTGTTGGCAGAATTCATCTCCTTATTATTTAGAATTAAGGTCCCCAGATTTTTGCTGCCTGTCGGCCAGAAGACTACTACTCATCCCGTGAAGGCCATCTGTATGTTCTGTCCCCTGACTCTCTCCCAACCTGACGGCTTGTTTCCTCAAGGCCAGCACTGGAAAGAAAGTTTCTCTGACCTAAAGGAGGGTCTGGTCACGCTTTTTTTTTTTTTTAATTTTTTAATGTTTATTTATTTTTTCAGAGAGAGCGTGAGCTGGAGAGGGGAAGAGAGAGAGGGAGACACAGAATCCGAGGCGGGCTCCAGGCTCTGAGCTGTGGGCACAGAGCCCGACGCGGGGCTCGAACTCACAAACTGGGAGATCACGACCTGAGCTGAAGTCAGACGCTTCGCCGACTGAGCCACTCAGGCGCCCCGGTCACTCTTTTAAAGCCTTTTGCATGATGAATTCAGCCGCTCAGGATAATCTCCTGTATGATACAGGCACGAAGAGCCAGAGGCAGGGGTCACTGGGGACACCTCAGGGTCAACCCACCACCCCAAGTTCTGCTCTCGGACGTGCTCAATAACTCCCAGAACAAACGCATCGCGGATTCGGACAAAGCTAACTGGGTACGAACCCAGTAACCTTGTTTTGTTTCTGCGCACGAGTATCTCGATGAGTGTCCACTCATACCAACCTGTAAATCTCTAGTGTCTAACAAAACCTGTTGCTCAGTTAAACGGAAGGCAAGAGTAGACATTTGAGGTGATAAAAAGCTTCTCCTTCACCCCCAGTCAGCCTCCGAGGTGGAGCCCCAGCTTCGCGTCACTGAAAGTCGCCCTCCAACCGCAAGGATGACAGGAACCACCTAACAAAGGAAGCCGTGACCGCAGTTAACCAAATGGGAAAATTCACGAATGCAAAAGGAGGGAGGGGTCTGGAGATCGCCATTCAAAGTCTCAGGGCTTTTTGAAGAGACGGAACTTCCCTTGTGCTTGAAATGAGTACACACGGGGTACACAGCCAAAGTCTGACGCTTAACTGACTGAGCCACCCTGGTGTCCCAGTGTTTATTTATTTTTGACAGAGAGAGAGAAAGACAGAGCGCGGGAGGAGAAACAGAGATGCTGGAAGCCGATCTGTCCCAGCCTGAGTGGCAAAGCCCGGGCCGTGGACGGATTGGTGACCGCGGGGCGGCCCACGGACGGGGAAGCTTCTGGTCCTCCCGCTTTTAGGTAACTCGGCCTTAAAACTACCTGGGGTATTGTCTGTCGGGGAATGGCCCTCGGCAGGCCCCCTGGGAAAAGAACCGTTAGGGGAGAAAATAAGGTTCCGCGAGAAACTGTGCGGCCTTACGTTTAGCCCTCGCCATCCCCTACGGAGACTCCTCTACTTGCAGGAAGGATAGCCTCATGCGGTTGCCAGCAAAGGCGGCCAACGAAGGAGAGACATATGGATCCGAAAGCCCCACTCCGGCAACTAAGGAGTGTATCTCTGGGCACGGGTGACTTCAGCCCCTAGGCCCTCCCGGCCCCCCGGAGGCATTCCAGAGGATGACTGAACCTAGTCTGTTAAGGTACAGAATGGTTCATTGGTCCCTAGGTGCGTGGTCTCTCTGAGAATGTATGAGGCGTGGGTTTCTAAGGCTTTTTCGGCCCCTTTCTGGCACCTGGGACCGAGGCGAACACATTGTTCTTCTGGCCTCATGTGGTCAGGAGGTCATGTCCCTGTCACCGTTCCACTTGAGGTGTTGAGAAACGGAGGGCCTTTCACGAGAACAGCAAAGCAAATGCTTTGTAGATTATAGATAAACGCAGATGCATAATGGAATTATGTAAGAAATTAATCTATAATCAAAGGGTATGCGGGAAAGTTAGGGGAAAATCGCCATGTTATTTCTTAAAGGTTGATGACACATAGGAACATTTTCAAAGGTAGGTAATGTTAGAAAAACATAGAGCTGGACTCCGGCACAGAGAGAGAGGGAGACACAGAATCCGCAGCAGGCTCCAGGCTCCCTGCTGTCAGCGCAGAGCCCGACGTGGGGCTCGAACCCACAAACCGTGAGATCATGACCTGAGCCGAAGTCGGACACTAAGTCGACTGAGCCACCCAGGCGCCCCAAAGACAGTCTTTTTAGATATTGAGATTTTCCAGAGGATGCTCCTCTGAAACTATTTATCTCAGGCATGGAGTCAATAGGAAAATTCTCATGTTACGCATACAGGAGAAGTATCACCCAAAAACGGTGATGTAAATATCAAGCCATGAAACAAAACTGAGATTGTGCTTTAAAAGCAAGAATCCTGCTTCCATTAAAAAATATGCCTCGGGGACGCCTGGCTGGCTCAGTGGGAGGAGGATGTGACTCTTGATCTCCAGATCTGGGTTGTGAGTTCCAGCCCCACAGTGGGTGTAGATGATGAAGTTTTAGGGTGATGGGGGGATGGTGGGAGGTCTGGAGCCGATGGCCAAGAAAGAATTCTTGAAGACGTCTTTGTTGCAATAAGGTGATTTTATTAAAGCAGGGGGACAGGACCCGTGGGCAGGAAGAGCTGCACTGCGGTGGTGACGGGTAACTCATATACCCTCGGGTGGGGAAGGGGTCAGGGATAGAGTATGTCTTTAAGGAATTCTGGAAGCCAGGTTTCCAGGACCTGGAGGGGCTAGCTGTTGCTAGGGAAACGCCATTTATTATCATTTAATAAAACATTAATGGGGTGCCTGGGTGGCTCAGTCAGTTGAGCGTCCGACTTTGGCTCAGGTCATGATCTCACAGTCCGTGGGTTCGAGCCCCACATCGGGCTCTGTGCTGACAGCTCAGAGCCTGGAGCCTGCTTCGGATTCTGTGTCTCCCTCTCTCTCTGCCCCCTCCCCTGCTCATGCTCTGTCTCTCTCTGTCTCAAAAATCAATAAAAACATTAAAAAATTTTTTTAAAAAAACCTTAGTCATGAGACCCTTCAGATGTATATCAGGGGCCATAAGCTTAGGGGTATGATTGCCTGCACATATCTTGGGGCAGTGGAGACAAAGGAAGGAGAGTTACAGAGTCCCCGAGGTTGGGATAATGTTGTGCTAAGGTTCTCTTTTGCCCCCAGCAAAGTGTCATCCCTGAGGCAGCTGAGCTCCTAGAGGGAGGTCACTTTGCCTGTCTCAAGGAGTTGTCCATGGGCTGTAGGCAGTAAGGGTATTTAATTTTTCATTTGCCTTACTTTCTCACATCACCATGGCAAGCACTTAAACCCCTTTCCTTTGTCCTGGGGTAGCCAGGAGTGTCTGAAGAACATCACACATATTCCACTGGGGGTGGGGGGTCGGGGGGATGCCAGCCTATATTTTGCCCTCAGCTTGACCCATCCTCCCTCATCATAGAGATTACTTAAATAAATAAATAAATAAAAATTAAAAAATGACTCCTGAGGCAAGGGAAACAGATGCAAAAGTAAACTATTGGGACTATATCAAAATAAAAAGCTTCTGCATGGCGATGGAAATAATCAACAAAACTAAAAGGCAACCTACAGAATGGGAGAAGGTATGTGCAAATGACACATTTGATAAAGGCTTAGTATCCAAAACACATAAGGAACTTCTACAACGCAACGCCAAAAAAACCAAATATTACAATTACAAAATGGGCAGACGACAAGAACAGACATTTCTCCAAAGAAGACATCCAGATGGCCAAGAGATACATGAAAAGATACTCAACATCATTGATCATCAGGGAAATGCAAATCAGAACTACGGTGAGATATCACCTCACACCTGTCAGAATGGCTAAAATCAACAACACAAGAAACAAGAGGTGTTGATGAGGATGTGGGGGAAAGGAACGCTCTTGCACGGTTGATGGGAATGCAAACTGGGGCGGCTGCTGTGGAAAACAGTATGGACCTTCCTCAAAAGGTTAAAAAAGAGAACCACAATATGACCCAGTAATTCCACTACTAAGTATTTAGCCAAAGAATGTGACAACACTCATTTAAAAGGATATATGCACCCCTCTATTTATTGCAACATTAATAACAGTAGCCAAGTTATCAAAGCATTCCAAGTGTCTATCAATAAATGAATATGGATAAACAAGATGTGGTATGTATTTCACATACACATGCACACACATGCACACACGCGGGAATATTATTCAGCCATAAATAAGAATGAAATCTTGCCATTAACAACATTGATGGATCAAGAGAGTATAATGCTAAGCGAAGTAAGCCAGTCAGAGAAAGACAAATACCATATGATCTCACTCATATGTGGAATTTAAGAAACAAAACAAACGAGGGGCGCCTGGGTGGCTCAGTTGGTCAAGCGTCCAACGTCGGCTCAGGTCGTGATCTCTCGGCTCGTGAGTTCGAGCCCCACATCAGGCTTGCTGCTCTCAGCACGGAGCCTGCTTCAGATCCCCTGTCACCCCCTCTCTCTGCCCCTCCCCCGCTCGTGCTCTCTCTCCCTTTCTCAAAATAAACATTAAAAAAAAAAAAACAAAACAAACGAGCAAAGAAAAAAAAGAGAGAGAGAGAAACCAAAAAACAGACTCTTAACAACTGAGAACAAACTGGTACCTACCAGAGGGTAGATGGGTGGGTGGTGGGTAAGATAGCTGAAGGAGATTAAAAGCACACTTATGGTGATGAGCACCGAGTAATGCATAAAATTGTTGAATCACGATATTGTACACCTGGACCTAACATAACACTGTATGTTAACGATACTGGAATTAAAAGTAGACAGTATGAAACAGGTCAAAACCATTTTAAAAGTTTTTTTTTTTTAACCTTTATGTATTTATTTTGAGAGAGAGTGTGCACGTGCACGAGCAGGGGAGTGACGAGACAGAGGGGGAGAGAGAATCCCAAGCAGGCTCTGCCCTGTCACCACAGAGCCCGAGGCGGGGCCCGATCTCCAGAACGGTGAGATCGTGACCCGACCGGAAATCAAGAGTCAGGTGCTCAACCAACTGAACCACCCAGGTGCCCAGGTCAGGTCAAACTCTTTGTGAACGGCATCACAAATTCCTCTAAGTACCTATACACAGCCTCAGAATCGTCTCGTTTCCATTGCACGACTGATTTACTGTCAAAGGCACACGCGCTTGAGAAGGAAGATGTTCCATACCGTGCCTTGGGCTGTATCTTCCCGCCAACCAATGACAATTCTAGAGAAGTGGCCTAAGACCTTTGTCTACAAATAAAAAGGATGTAGCGTGCCTGGCATAGGACCTGACACATGGTACATACTGAATAAATTTTATTCCCAGCTCTCACACACACTCACAGCTCCTCCTGGGTTCTCCGCGCGCCGACCGCAGAACCCGCCTCGTAGGCTTGGTGCACAAGCGACACGGGACGCTACTTACCAAGGTTTCGGGGCAGGGCCTGCCCAGCTCGTGTTCCCAGCATGTTACCGGCGTTGCCCTGGCTAAACCCTGCTAATGACTCCAAGTAACATTAGCAGGCTGGTGTGGTGGCTGTTCAAGAAATGCCGTCTTGGGGCGCCCGGGTGGCTCCGTCGGTTGAGCGTCCGACTTCGGCGCAGGTCATGATCTCACGGTTCGTGGGTTCGAGCCCCGCGTTGGGCTCTGTGCTGATGGCTCAGAGCCTGGAGCCTGCTGCGGATTCTGTGTCTCCCTCTCCGTCCGCCCCTCCCCTACTCATGCTCTCTCTCTCTCTCTCTCTCTCTCTCAAAAATAAAGATAAAAAAAAAAGAAATGCCATCTACATTCCCAGTCTGGTAATGGTACTCTCTCCTTATCTACTGAGTAGAGAAACTCCCCCCCCTTCCTCTTCAAACTGGACACCACAAATGACCACTGGTTAGATGGGATACCCCAAATTACTGCTGTTCAAATTCCTTTTTTTTTAAGTCATGAAACCCTTTCCTCAAAGGTAAGTCTATGAAGAAGATATATAAGATCAACACATAAAAGCGGCTGCTTGGTTCGAAGCTGGGAGGTGGCACAGGCTCCTGGCCTCTACCTTAACCCTCCCTCTCCCCTACTTCGTCCCTCTCTCCTTCTTCTCTTCTCTCTCTCCTTCCCTTTCTCTCCCCCCACCCTTTCACTTCTCTGTCTCTCTGTCTCTCTCTCTCTCACGTGCACACGCACACACAGGCACACACGTGCACACACACACACAGACACACTGCCCCTCTGAGGAAACTCCAGGGTTCTGAGCAGCATGATTTTGATAATCCCAACATTAGTCGTTCTTTAACATGGCAGATTGTCAGAATCGTACACGGATAGCTGGGACATGGGACCACCACAAACAGCCATTCAGTAGGTCTGGCCTACTCTAGTGATGTCCCCTACGACCGTCAACATCCAAAGTAGGGGCTGAGCTGCCGGAGTCCACCAGGAAACTGCGATAGCTCCCCCTGTACAAGGAAGGTACCAAGACTAATGGAGATGCCGCCAACAACATTCGCCACTCTTTTCCCTACTGGCAGAGTCCTGATCATTCGCCACTCTTTTCCCTACTGGCAGAGTCCTGATTCTGTTCAAGTGCCCGTTCCTCCCCTATGGGATTCGGGAGACAGAAGACCCCTCATCCGTCCCCAGAAGAAAATCCTAATTGTTCTAAACCATACCCATGGTCCATTCTTCTTGCTAGGAATCAGATCTGGACCGAAGATGTGAAATAATTCTGCCAATGCGGAGAAATGGGCTGAGGAATTTCTGGGAAAGGTCCTTCTATTAGTAAGAGAAAAACTGAGCAAAAGACAGTTCCTCTTCCTCCACTGAACTCAGCCTGGATACGCAGCTACGCGACGGCAGCCATCTTGTGACTGTGAGGTGCGCTTACCTAAGGCAAAGCCGCAGCACTGAGACGGCGGAGTGAAGGATGGAAAGGCCCAGTGCCCTCGAGGATATCACAGAACTTTCAGATAAGCAGGGAGCTTCCTTTCCTCGAGATTTCTTCTTGCATAGGCTAAATATTCTTTTTATTGTTTAGGCTACCGTCTCTCAAAGAGTATCACCATCATCATGTTAGAAATGTGAATTCTTGGGCCCCAACCCAAAACCACTGACTCTGAAACTCTTGGGGTTTGAGGCCAGCTTTCCGCATTTTAACAAGCCCTCGGGGAGTGTTGATGGATACTCAGGTCTGAGGACCACTGAGCACCAAGCCATTTTGAGTTGGTTTCTCTTTTTATTTTTTCCTTTTTTTTTTTCCTATACATTCCTAGTGCTCATCACAGTAAATGTATTCTTTTTTTATTTTATTCTTAAGTCATCTCTACACCCAACGTGGGGCTCAAACTCAACCCCAACATCAAGAGTCGCACGCTCTACGGACTGAGGCAGCCAGGTACCCTTTCACTCATTTTACTCATACCCCCCACCCACCCACCCCTGGAAATCACCAGTTTGTACTCTATAGTTAAGAGTCTGGTTTTTGGTTTGTCTTTTTCTTTGTTCCTTTTATTTCTTAAATTCCACATTTGAATAAAATCATTTGGTATTTGTCTTTCTCTGACTTATTTCACTTATCATTACACCTCTGGATCCATTCATGTTGCAAATGATAAGATTTCATTCTTGTCTATTGCTGAGTAATATTCACATTAACAAGGGAAAGAATAAAAACATGATCATTTCAATAGATGCAGAAAAAGCATTTGACAAAGTACAACATTCATTCATGATAAAAAAAAAACTCTCAAAATAGGTTTAGAGGGAATATACTTCAACATAATAAAGGCCATATATGAAAAACCCATAGCTAACATCACACTCAATGGTGAAAAATTGAGAACTTCTCCTCTAAGACCAGGAACAAAACAAGAATGTCCGCTCTCACCACTATACTACTGAAAGTCCTAGCCACAGCAATCAGAAAAGAAAAGAAATAAGTCATCCATATTGGTAAGGAAGAAGTAAAACTGTCAGTATTCACAGATGACATGATACTATATATAGAATACCCTCAAGACTCTAGCAAAAAACACTAAAACTGATCAATGAATTCTGTAAGGTCACAAGATACAATATCAATATACAGAAATCTGTTGCCTTTCTTTTTTATTATTATTTTTTAATTTATTTATTTTGAGAGAGAGAGAGAGCAGGGGAAGGGCAGAGAAAGAGAGAGAGAGAGAGAGAGAGAGAGAGAGAGAGAGAGAGAATACCAAGCAGGCTCCACACTGTCAGCACAGACCCTGTTGTGGGGCTCAGACCCATGAACCGTGGAATCATGACCTGAGCCAAAACCACGAGCCAGACGCTTAACCAATTGAGCCACCCAGGTGCCCCAGAAATCGGTTTAATTCCTATACACCAATAATGAAGCAGCAGAAAGAGGAATCAAGGAATCGATCCCATTTACAATTGCACCAAAAACCGTAAGATACCTAGGAATAAACCTAACCAAAGAGGTAAAAGATTTGTACACTGAAAACTATAGAAATCCTATGAAAGAAATTGAAGAAGACACAAAGAAATGGAAAAGCAATCCATGCTCATGGATTAGAAGAACGAATATTGTTAAAATGTCGATACTACCCAAAGCAATCTACACATTGAATGCAATTCCTATCAAAATAGCACCATCATTCTTCTCAGAGCTAGAACAAACAATTCTAAAATTTGTAGAGAACCACAAAAGACCCCAAATAGCCAAAGCAATCTTGAAAAAGAAGATTTGGCTTTTCTTTTACTTATACTCCAGAATCTTAACTGATACGAAAATCTCTATAAAATTTCAGTCTATGATTATTCTTTTAATTTTATTATGTTCATTTTATTTTTGAGAGAGAGACAGAGCACAAGCAGGGGAGGGGCAGAGAGACAGAGAGAGGGAGACACAGAATCCGAGGCAGGCTCCAGGCTCTGAGCTGTCCGCACAGAGCCCGATGCAGGACTCGAACTCAAGAACTGTGAGATCGTGACCTGAGCCGAAGTCGGACACCCGACCAACTGAGCCACCCCGGCGCCCCTATCCTTTGTTTAATTCTTTTAATTGTTATGTGCTCGTTGATGGTACCCCCTCTGCCTAGGGCTTAGATCTGCGTTCATAGGCCTCCTCTCCCACGCTACTCTTCCTTCTCTGGACTTCTCATGAGCCTTCACAGGCCCGTGACTCTGAGCCAAACCCAGTAAGTCTTAATCTTCCTCCATCCCTGCCTCCTTCAGGCTGGGGGCCCCCACTCGCAATCCCTCCTGAACGGAAACTTCTCAGAGGCCTGCGCCGTCCTTCAGAAATGGCTCGACGTGAAAACCTTTACTACACACACGTCGGATTTTGAGTCTCCGTCACAACAACTCTTTTTTTTATAGCAACCCTTTCACACAAGTGTTGTCACCATATGTGTCACGTGAGAAAAACCCTGAGGTTCTGAAAAGATAGGACATTTTCAAATTTCAGTCCGTTAACAAGGTACGGAGCCTGGGTTCGGGCTTACATCTTCTGGACTCCAATGACTGTTGTTTCGCGGGCAGCTGTGCCATGACTGGGAAGGGCGCCCTGCATAGCATTGTGGCCATTTCTGTCGCCGGGAATGTAGAACAGTCCAAAGTGACAAAGGGGTCCAGGACCTGCCTGCCACCCAATCACCTAGGATACCATTCAGGAACATCTCCAGCATTAGGCATGCTTTTAAACAAAGTTACTGCAGTCAGAGACTCCTCTCTGGGGTCTAGAACTAAAGGTGGTTGAACTGATCAACCAAGAGGCTAACAGCACAGACCTCTTAGAGGTTCCGGCAATTTAATATGTTTAAAGACTATAAAATGCAGGGATGCCTGGCTGCCTCAGTCAGTTAGGGCATGCGACTCTTCATCTCGGGGTTGTGAGTTCGAGACCCATGTTGGTCATAGAAGTTAGTTTTTTAAAAAAGACTATGAGGGGCGCCTGGGTGGCTCAGTCGGTTGAGCGTCCGACTTCAGCTCAGGTCACGATCTCGCGGTCCGCGAGTTCGAGCCCCGCGTCGGGCTCTGGGCTGATGGCTCGGAGCCTGGAGCCTGCTTCCGATTCTGTGTCTCCCTCTCTCTCTGCCCCTCCCCCGTTCATGCTGTGTCTCTCTCTGTCTCAAAAATAAATAAACGTTAAAAAAAAATTAAAAAAAAAAAGACTATGAAATATCTACAACTCTGAAGCCACAAACAGGTGTTATGCACAGTATCCACTTCGACTACGATTGGGACCTACAGGAGGAAGTCACTCGTTGAATAACTCACTCCACGTCTTGGGGACGAACTCTTCATTCTTTGAAATATGGCCCTAACTTCCTTTGAAAAAAAAAATAAGGCAACTGGGACTCAGTTAAAGGAGGATGCCCTATGACAGCTACCTTTTCTCTCTTTCTCCACCCTCCCAGCATCATGCACGTTTAACAGAGAGGCAGCAAGTCAGAAGACTTGGCATCACAAGACTTTGGTTGGATTTCCAGCCCTGCCACTTACAGTCACTAGTAGGACTTCTAGGTCAGCTCACTTAACCTCACTGGGCCTCGGTCTTCTCATCTGGAGGATGGGGATTATAATCCCACTACCACCCTCATAGATCTCTTATTTGGGAGAGTACCAAAAGAGATAATACATCCACAAATACCTAACCAGTGGCGATGCAGTGGGTTGGCATTAACCATTAATGACAATAAGTTTCTGGGGGTGCCTGGGTAGCTCAGTCGGTTGAGTGTCCAACTCTTGATTTCAGCCCAGGGGTCATGAGACGGAGCCCCGTGGAGCCTGCTTGGGATTCTCTTTCACTGTCTCCCTCTGCCCCCCTCTCTCTCCTACCCCTTTCTCCCGCTCGTGCTCTCACTCTCTCTAATAAAAAAAAAAAATAAGTTTGTGTATGTTGAGTGTTCACTCCTTGCCAGACACTCTGTTTACATGTGTTATTCCTCCTGACAATAATCCGACGATGACTGTTTTATCATCTTCTCCATCTCACAGATGAAGAAACAGACTAAGGTCAAATAGTACCTTCCTGAAGCACGTGACAGACAACGCCAGTTCAACACCAAGACTGTCTGATTCCAAAGACAAATACGTGAGTAGTATTATTGTGCCCCTTTTACAGATGAGAAAAGCCAAAAGCTTAAAGGCAGGTGATGTAACCTGCCAAAAAGTCACTTTGTGAACACCTGGGTTTCAAGTATCGATCTATATCTGGCTCCTTGTTCCTATTTTCACAAACATGGCACTGGTCTTAGCAACACCTGGGGATTCTTTACATCGAAGTTTTGTTGCGAAGTTTTGCTTAAAGATAGAGGGAACAAAGGGTGTGGTGGTATCTACCTAAAGTATAAAATGCATGGGGCATTTGGGTGGCTCGGTCGCTTAAGCATCCGGCTTCCACTCGGGTCACGGTCTCATGGTTTGTGAGTTCGAGCCCCACATCGGGCTCGCTGTTGTCAGCGCAGAGCCCACTTTGGATCCTCTGTCCCCATCTCTTTCTGCTTCTTGCCTGCTGGTGCTCTCTCTCTCAAAAATAAATAAACGTTAAAAAAACTTTTAAAACTTTTTTTAAAAAATAGGGGCGCCTGCGTGGCTCAGGTCATGATCTCGCAGTTCCCGGGTTCGAGCCCCGCGTCGGGCTCTGTGCGGACAGCTCGGAGCCTGGAGCCTGCTTCGGATTCTGTGTCTCCCTCTCTCTGCCCCTTCCCTGCTCATGCTTTATCTCCCTCTGTCTCTCAAAAAGGAATAAACGTTAAAAAAAATTTTTTTAATTAAAAAAAAAATAAAGTATAAAATGCAAGTGGGGGGTGCCTGGGTGACTCAGTTGGTTGAGTGTCCAACTCTTGATTTCGGCTCAGGTCACGATCTCCTAGTTCATGAGGTCAAACCTCACGTCAGGCTCCGCGCTGACACTGTGGAGCCTGCTGGGAACTCTCTCTCGCTCTCTGTCTCTCTGCCCCTACCCCCCTTTCAAATTAAGTAAATAAACTTTGAAAAAAATTTAAAAAATAATAAAAGAAATAAAATGCAAGTGGCCAACCTAGCTAGAAAATACAGGCTTATTGACTTTTTCACAGATTGAAATATTCTTTTCCAGTACATAGAAGGCTGGTGCCTGCTGTCCCAAAAGGTCCGGACTATGGATTGTTAGACGAGTGTCCTGCTTTCTTCCGTATGTGTTATACTCGGGAGCCGTCCCTTACTTGAAACCAGTGAGCACCTGTTCCCGCACTGTTCGCCTGGTAAGCGTTCCCGGCATCGACATGTACCGAGACGTTTCGTTCACGTAAACAGTATTTGTCCATTTGATTTGCTGGCTGGCACACAGCGCTGGAGACCCCTCCTCCTTCCCGCTGCTCTGGGGACGAGACCGCAGACCGAGCCCTCCTTTCTTGCTCATCCGCCAAGTTCGGGCCCCTCCGTAGCCGCTGGTCACAGGGCCCTCCCAGTTATCTTGTCTACTCCTTCACCTGTTTTTCACTCCAGCCCCCCAGGAAGGCCACTCCTCTTTAACGCAAGGGTCAGACCGTGTCCCCACGGCCCCTCCCACAGCAAGGTGCCCCACAACAGGCTGGCTGATTCACACCCGCGCCCGGCGGTGGCCCGTGGGGACCGTAAACGGAAACCCTTTCTATGCCACTGCCGCTGTGCTGACGAGCTGCTTCTGGGTGGTAGACGCTCGCTCATTTCTGGATTGGGTCAGTCATGGTCCTGTAGGGAAACAGATCAGTAGGGAAGGCTGGCACGCTGCCAGAATGGACACAAACACAGAGACCCCGATCTGAGGAGAAGCAGAGACCAGCAGAGAGGAAATGAGGACAGGAACGCCGGGTCATGATCCCAGGGCTGTAGGATCAAGCCCTCGTCAGGCTCTGTGCTGAGTGTGGAGTGCGCTTAAGCTTCTCTCTCTCTCTCTGTCTCTCTCTCTCTCTCTCTCTCTCTCTCTCAATGCCTGAGTGGCTCAGTCGGTTAAGCATCTGACTTTGGCTCAGGTCATGATCTCATGGTTCATGAGTTTGAGCCCCGCATCAGGCTCTGCACGAACAGCGCAGAGCCTCCCCGGGATTCTCTCGGTCTCCGCCCCTCCTTCACTTTCTCTCCCTCTCTCCCCCTCTGCCCCCCCCCCCCCCCCCCCCCCCCCCCGAAACACTTTCTGGAACCAGACAGGTCTGAATGCAAAGCCTTAGTTTTCTACTAACTCAGAGACTCTGGGCAAGTCCCTTCCCACGGTTTCCACCTTCGCAAAGTGGAGACGGCCCTACTCCCCAAAGTTAACTCGAGGGAATAGAGGAGACGAAAGGGACACGAAAGTCCCGGCACATAGGACGGGATCCACACTTGGTTGTTCACGTTCCTTTCTTTCCTTCCTGTGAGCGGCAGAGCCAGGGCGGGGCGAGAGAGGACAAAGCCTCCCGCAGGGGGAGGACAGCCAGAGGAGGCCGACCGACCGCTACACGGCCCTGCCCAGAAGGACTGCTGAACCATGCGACGCAGGAGAAGCTCTATTAGTTCACGCGTGCTGGAGACCAGGATCGGGGAGGAATAGGAAGGAAGAGAAGGCAAAGAGGGTTAAAAAGAATCACAGAGGGGCGCCTGGATGGCTCAGTCAAGCGTCCGACTTCAGTCCAGGTCGTGATCTCACGGTTCGTGGGTTCGAGCCCCACATTGGGCTCTCTGCCGTCCACACAGAGCCTGCTTCAGATCCTCTGTCCTCCTCTCTCTCTCCACCCCTCCCCTGCTCATTCTCTCTTTCTCTCAAAATAAATAAATAAACTTAAAAAAAAGAAAAAGAATCACAGATTTGAGCACTCGTTTAGCCCTAGGAAATCACCACAACAAACCAAAGAAAATGAAAAACAAAGAGTGAAGGCTTTTGGAACGGCCCTTGCATTCGTCCGAGGGTAGAGCATACTTAGACCCTTTTTAACATCTCCTTCAAATTTCCAGATACTTCACATAATAGCCAGGTGATATGTAATCCTTTACAACAACTGTCTCATTAAATCTAAATTAACTGCTTAAGATACTTAAAATGTGATCAGTGTTGCTCTGATTCTTGTTCCTTCTATGGCTTAAAATTATGCAGATTTGTTTAGGGTACATTTCTGCCCCAGTGAATCTGACAAGAAGACGTTCTTTCATTTATGATGTGCCACTCGTGAGCCTGACAACTGTGTATTGTAGAAAGAGAAGTCTCAAGAGGCAAACTCATAGCTCAGAAGACGACGAGTCATCCGACATATTTAAAAGGGGATTTGAAATAGACCAACACACCCATTAACACGGTTAGGATTAGTGACAGAGCATGACTCAATTTACAAATGAAACTTTCTTTTTTCCTCTTTGTTCAAACTGAGGTATCTGCCACGAAAGCATTCAAATTAAGACACAAGGAATTTGGGTAGCTGTGTGTGCCCATGAGGTCATATGAAACTCATTATGTCTGTGTCTGGGGAAATCATGTATCTTTCGGCATTAATAAAATTAAAACACTTATGGCTTTATGATAAATCATTTAATCAGGCTATAGTCGCAAAAACTTCCATTTTAATTGTACTATTAAAGGCACCTTTTAATTGATGTGCCTGCTTAAAGTGAACAATGCTAGTGACAGAGCTCTAGAAACAATGAAGATAATCCTGTCGAAATGAATAGAAATTACATATTCTCAGCCCAAAATGCCTGCTGGAATCCAGGGTTCTCTTCTCTTGTTTTCCTTTCCCTATTCTTCTCAAAGGTCAGCTAAGCTGTGCGGAGGAAGAGATCGAAGGTACGGGTCAAATTCGGGGGTGAGGATGTGCGGCTCCCCCATTTTCTCCGGTGCCCCAGTATATTCCGTTAGAGCTAAAAGGTGACCTAACTCTCTAGGAAGAAAAGACTGTCATAATTAAGCCAGGGATCTTCTCTCAAGGATAAAGCTCCATAGATTTTCAATTCAAGCTCCGGAAGGCCACCCAGTTCCAGCACAAGAGTGGCACCATTTGACATGAGTAGCGTCCTTCTGCAAGAGCTACAACATTTATGGTTCTTTTATTCTCCGAAGTGGTTTTAGAGGACGGGTGTGTTCGGCAGGACATGCATTCCACGTCCTTTATTAAGCACTTACTATCTATCAGGAAATGAGCTGAGGGCTATGCTTATATTACCTCCTAAAACCTTTAAAGCAGTCCTGTAGGAAGGTGTGGCAGAGCCCGTGGACTGCCTGTCGAATGTCCATTCTTCCTTGTTGCTTCCTAAACAGAAATAAGATTTTATTGGGGGCGGCACTGTCACCAACTAAACGCGTTTCCTAGCTTCCCCTGCAGCTATGCGTGGCCATGCTAAGTTCCGGTCAATTACACGTAACTGGAAGTATTAGGATTATGTCAGACTTCAAGACAGACTTTTTTTAGTGTTTATTTATTTTTGAGAGAGACAGAGACGGAGCGCAAGCAGGGGAGGGGCAGAGAGAGAGGGAGACACAGAATCCGAAGCAGGCTCCAAGCTCGGAGCCTGACACGGGGCTCGAACTCACAAACCGTGAGATCGTGACCTCAGCCGATTGGACACTTAACCAGTTGAGCTACCCAGGCACCCCAAGACAGAGTTTTGAAGGGGGCTGTCTCAACACAGAAGTGAGCCTTTTTGCCTTCCGACTAGTCTTTCTTCCTGCTGCATGGAATGTAGTCCAAGTGGCTGGAGTGTCAGCAGCTTCATTGGACCATAAAATGAGCTAATGTGGTGGAACAGAGAAGAGACTAGGGGACTGGGTCCCTATTGCTCTAGGACATGCCATGCTAGTCTCGGACTTCCTGCTTCTAGACTTCTTTCTCATGAGAGAGAAACGTCCATTTTGTTCAACTGATATTTTGGGTTTTCTGTTTTATGAAGTCCAACCTAATCGACCCTAACTAATGCAGGAGGATACTGTCGTCGCTCTTATTTTACAGATTGGAAAAGTGATGTTTATAGAGAGGTTCATTACTCGCCTAAGGCCCTAGAGCTACTAAATGGTGAAGCAGAGCTTTGAATACAAGTATGATTTGTATGTGTGCAGTGTGTGGGATGCATGTACACGTGAGCATATACATCTACGTGTTGTTTCAAGCGAATATTAGTTACATTCATATTCTATATTCTACATTTATATTCTATATTCTATATTAGTTCTACATTTATATTCTATATGCTGTATATATTCTATATATATATTCTGTATTCTATACATCTATATTCTATATATTCTACATTATATTCTATATTCTACATATATATTCTCTACATATATATTCTATAGAATATAGAATATATACCCTCATCTGTAAAAGAAATGACATAGTTAACATTTATTGGGCACCTAGAATGTATCAGACATGTTAAGTTCTTCTCATCCATTCTAGGTGCCCAATAAATGTTAACTATGTCATTTTCTTTTGAACATTTTTTAAATGTTTATTCATTTTTGAAAGAGAGAGAGAGAACAGGGAAGGGGCAGACAGAGAGGGAGACAGAGGATCTGATGCAGGGTCTGCCCTGACAGCACTGAGCCTGACGTGGGGCTCGACCTCTCGAACCGCGAGATCACGACCTGAGCTGAAGTCAGACACTCAATTGACTGAGCCACCCGGATGCCCCAAGAAAATGCTATCATTTTCTACTGTAGAAATGAAGAAAATAAGAATCAGAGAGATGAAGTAGCTTGCCCAAGCCCTCGCAGCTAGGAAACAGCGGAGTCAGCACTCACACTCAAGTCTGTCCAACACGTTGCACCTTCGCGGAAACTGTATTGTTAACGTTGTCTGGCTATAGCACCCACGTAAGAGCAGGATATGTGCATCTCTCATGGCCCTGGGGTCTGGCAGCCAAGAGAAGTTGGCAGTCCCCACAATGGAGACAATACATATAGGTGTTCTGATCCCTAAGAGAGAAACCAATTCAGATGATGTCATTTGTGTGTTTCGGACCCACCAACGGCTTCTCATTGCCTTCGGAATCAAAGTCAGGGTCTTTACCCAGAACTGGACAGCCTTGCATCATCTAGTATTATTCTACTCCTGGCTCAATATGTCACAGCCACGCTGTCTTCCTATGTTTCATACTAGTCAAGCTCATTCTGGCCTCAAGACCTCGAAGTTTCTGTTCCCTATGCCTGTACTTCTCTTCCCACACCATTCTCATGTGGCTTTTTTGTTTTTTTCCTTTTTACCATTCACATTTCTGCTAAATGCCACTTTCTCAGAGAGTTATTTCCCTGCAAATCTTGTCTAAAGCAGGTGCGGTCAATTCTGTCACTCATTTTCATTATCTGGTATTATCTGGCTTATTCATAAGGCCCATCAAACTTAATTACCAGAACGGCTGGTTCCTCTCTAACTAATCTTTTATGCAACGCTAATTCACTCAGCAAACATTTACCGAGTGTCTCTTGTGGGCCGGTTCACCTGATTCCTTTGCACTTCATGACGGTTGAACTTGGGAGACTAAGGGAAGATAATGACGATGGACACCTTTGTCTTATTGCAGGTATAACCGTCAGGTCTCCTTTCAAGAAATTCTGTTACATTAGAACATCACCCTGCACAAGATTCTGCAAGGTTTGGAGTTTTGTTCATTTCCCTGCCCTTTCTCTTTCATGATAAAAGATACACACTTGCCAGATAATCACTAAAGAAGGAAGATGGGGAATCTGGGGTCGGGAGTTGGTGTAAATATAAAGCTCCTAAGTGAGGGCTAAATCCGTGGCCTCGTGCTCTAGAGTCTAAGCAAATGAGTCACACGGTATTCATGCTTTCAAAGAAGATGCTGCTCAGAAATCTGTTTCCATCTGGAGCCCAGGTATCCTTTCTTACAGTATAGGTACAGTTCTTACATTACATGCTTTCACGATTAGGGCATTTATACCCTAGCTGCTGAAAACAGTCATGATTGCCATTGTTCTTAGATATCATCATCTATAAAACCAGAACAGAGTTTGGAGGGGACAAAGGAGGAGATCATTATCATTCCAGGTACTAGCCTGTTCTTTTTTCTTTTTTTAATAGTTACTTTTGAGAGAGCACAGTCGTGGAGGGGGCGGGTGGACAGAGGATCTGAAGCGGGCTCTGCGCTGACAAGCTGACGGCACAGAGCCCGATGCAAGGCTCCAACTCACGAACCACGAGATCGTGACCTGAGCCAAAATCGGACGCTCAAGTGACTGAGCCACCCAGGCGCCCCTAGCCTGTCCTTTTTTTTAATCAAATGTTTTATTCTGGGGCACCTGGGTGGCTCAGTCAGTTAAGCGTCTGACTCTTGATTTCGGCTCAGTGTTCCTGAGATCGAGCCCCACGTCAACGTCTGCCCTGACAGCACGGAACCTGCTTGGGATTCTTTCTTCTTCTCTCTCTGCCCCTCCCCTGCTGGCTTGCACGTGCTCTCTCAAAATAAATAAATACATTTTTAAAAATGTTTTATTTTGATATAGTTGCACATTGACATTCAGTTATATGAAATAATACCGAAGCATCCTGGGTACCCTTTACCCAGGTTCCTTCAACAGCAGTATCTTTTAGGAACTGCTACAATAACATTGTATCATTGTCCAATCAGGTATTGATAAAAATCAAGCATATTTTTTTTTCTCTCCTAGTGTTCTGGAATAAGCTACCGTCCGTATAGGTCGAGATGGAACAGTCTTACTTGCAAGATGAGGATTGCCTTAGCCCATAATGCCAGTGCTTTTTTGAATTCCTAACTAACACAGTCTACACTGGAGGTGTGAGATTAAAAACAAGCGTGTCAGCAGTACATAAAACAGTAGCTATTTTATCAGAACACCACACTGGGACCAGGACTTCCAGTCTCTGTAGAAGTGAAACATTTATCCAATTATCGTTTCATAAGTTTGTCCAATTATGTATGTTTAAGGTTAAAAGTAATCCCCCTAAATTTTAAACACACACACACACACACCAAACAAAATAATAAAGCAACAGTTTTCTTGGACATATTTGTTTTTTTTTAGTGTTTATTTTCGAGAGACAGAGCACGAGTGAGGGACGAGTAGAGACAGAGAGAGGGAGACACAGAATCCTAAGCAGGCTCCAGGCTCTGGGCTGTCAGCACAGAGCCCAAAGCAGGGCTCGAACCCACAAACGGTGAGATCATGACCTGAGCTGAAGTTGGACGCTTAACCACTGAGCCACCCAGGCACCCCGAGACATATTTTCTTGACTACAAGTTCCATGAGGAAAGAGACTGTGTCTGTCTTATTCACTGCCATCGCCCCAGCGTGGTGCCTGGCCCATAATAGGTGATCATTATGTAAATGTTAAAAGACTTTTTTGAACGCATAACTACCTCATCAGCAAGTCACAATTTTAAGTATATTAAGGGGCTAATAATTGCTAGAGAAGATATAATGAGGTCTCTTTTTCACACTTAATTGCAATAGTTTCCTTAAAAATACATAGCACAAATTCCTATATTCCAATAAGGAGAATTAGGCAATCTGCCTTAATGTAATTTAGAGCCATGATGCTCTAAATTACAGAAAAGAAATCTTAATCAGTCTATACTAGCCTTTTAATACAATTTGAGAGAAACAAGGTATACGTTTCACTCGGTCCATCAGCTGGGAAAATGTTGATATGTAACAGCTTAGGTCCACACAAGTTTCTTGACCCATTTTTAACATCTTAGCTGCCAACTCGCAAAACAAACATCTAGACAAAGACCCCAAGTACTGCCCTGCCTCACAAATGAACTCTCTGTGCTCTTGTGTGAGTGGCCTAAGGCTTTGAGGCATCTCTCTTAATGCCTATTTAGAAGTAAAACCTATTTACTTATTTTTTTTTAAGTAAGTCCACACCCAATGTGGGTGGGGCTTGAACTCACAACTCTGAGATCAAGAGTCCCGTGCTCTACCTACTGAGCCAGCCAGGTGCCCTGAAACCTATTTATAAGTAAAACCTGAGAATGTTGAGAATAAAAAATTGTTACCATGGTTATTAATATGATTGTTGATTACTTTTTTCTTTTATTTTTTTTTTAATGTTTATTTATTTTTGAGAGAGAGACAGAGCATGAGCAGGGGAGGAACAGAGAGAGAAGGAAACACAGAATCTGAAACAGGCTCCAGGCTCTGAGCTGTCAGCACAGAGCCCGACATGGGGCTCGAACTCACGAACCGTGAGATCATGACCTGAGCCGAAGCCGGACGCTCAACCGACTGAGCCACCCAGGCGCCCCACTTTTTTCTTTTATGTTGATTTCGTCTTATACACAATATATGATTTTAATGATGCGTCATTGGAATCTGTACTTTTTTTCAAGTTTGTTTATTTTGTGTGACAAAGAGCACGAGAGTGTGAGTGGTGGAGGAAAAGAGAGGGAGGGAGAGAGAGAGAGAATTCCCAGCAGGCTCCATGCTGTCAGCGCAGAGCCCAATGTGGGGCTTGAACTCACAAACCATGAGATCATGACCTGAGCTGAAATCAAGAATCAGATGCTCAACTGAGTGAGCCACCCAGGCGCCCCAGAATCTATACTGTTTTTATTTTTTAATTGTTTTTAATGTTTATTTGTTTTTGACAGAGAGAGAGAAAGAGAGAGAGTGCCAGCAGCAGGGGCACAGAGAGGGAGACACAGAATCCAAAGCAGGCTCCAGGCTCTGAACGGTCAGCACAGAGCCTGACGCAGGGCTCAAACCCACAAACCACGAACCTGAGCCGAAGTCGGTCACTCGACAGACTGAGCCACCCAGGTGACCCAAATCTATACTGTTTTTAACATTTATAAATAATTTTACCAGTGAACACTTTTGCTGATATCCATTTTTATTTATTTTTTTTCTTTTTTTTTCCAATATATGAAATTTATTGTCAAATTGGTTTCCATACAACACCCAGTGCTCATCCCAAAAGGTGCCCTCCTTAAAAATATTTTTTTGAGAGAGAGCAAGCGAGCATGCATGCCAGCAGGGGAGGGGCAGAGAGAGAGGGAGAGAATCCCAAACAGGCTCTGTGCTGTCAGGAAGGAGCCTGAGATAGGGCCTGATACCATGAACCATGAGATCGTGACCTGAGCCAAAATCGAGTCTGACGCTCAACAAACTGAGCCACCCAGGCGCCCCGATATCCCCTTTGAAGCATGTTAGTTTTCAGGTGGGCGTGGTCTCAGGCATTGGAGCATCTGACTCTTGATTTGGGCTCAGGTCACGATCTCAGTGTCATGGGATGCGGCTCTCTGTGGGGCCTCACGCTGAGTGTGGAGCCCGCTTAAGATTCTCTCTCTCTCTCTCTCTCTCTCAAATTTAAAAAAATATCACAGTGCTCATAATCTTGAAATTTCTATGTGATGCCAATTTAGTCAAACAACTCATTGATTTAGGAGAAATTAGGTAAATGAGTTGCTTGACTGAGTTCAGGTGTTACCACGATCATTATTTTCACTCCGTATTTTCTCAAGCATCTCTAGAGTGCTTTACGCTAAAGGTGACCATAAGATTTATGTTTTTGTAAGTGAAAGCAGGTGCTGTGAATAAGCACACTGGGACAACAGGCATATAGTGGGACTGTCACAGGCAACCCAGGACGTATGGTTGCTCTATTTATAGTTTACAGAGTGCTTTCACTCACATACTGTCCTAGGTCACGTTCTCCCAGAAGCACATTCTGAGCCAAGGATTTCAGCACAAGTGATTTATTAAGGAAGTGGTCCCAGGAGAAAAGAGTAGGAGAGCTGGAGGAAGCAGGACAGGGAAGGAGAAGGAAGCCACCCAAGGGTGCCATTCCAAGCAAAGTCCCAATTTCATCCTGATGTCAAGGGGAACATTGGAGAAACAATGACACATCAGAGGGTATCCCACGTCCAGGCAAAAATATTGGGCCTCTGTCCTCCCACACCAGCCAACCCTTGTCCCTGGGGAACCCCCGACAGAAATGGCACCAGTCGCGGGTGTTTCTAGCTCTTCAAACTGGCAGGGCAGTCCCGGTACCCAAGTGTAATCCTCGGAATGTTGCAAAGCAGGCAGAAACTTTACTTTAGGGGCACCTGGCTGGCTCGGTCAGTTAAGCGTCTGACTCTCTCTTTCGGTTCAGACCATGATCTCAAGGTTTGTGGGTTCAAGCCCTGCATGCGGCTCCACGCTGACAGTGCAGAGCCTGCTTCAGATTCTGTCTCCCTCTCTCTCTGCCCCTCCCCCACTTGTGCACGCACGGGCACTCTCTCTCTCTCTCTCTCTCTCTCTCTCGAAATAAACAAAAATAAACCTTAAAAAGCTAGCATTCAAAAAAACCAACCAAACAAAAAACTTTAAATACGTGAAAACGACTGTGAGTCAACTTAAAGAGACTTGTCCGGGATCACCCAGCATATCATCAGCAGAGCTAGGATTTAAACCCGGGTCCCTGGACTTAAGATGGATAGAGCTTCTACTTTGTAATACCTACCAGGAAGTGACAATAAACAAGTCTATCATATGTGTAGCCCTTAGTAGAAAACATTATTAAACAAGCAATGGTTCGTGAAAGTTTGGGTACCCAGGCTTGGTGTCATGACATTTACATGTTTCCTTTTATAGGCACGTTTTTCTAGCTAAAACTATGAGCTTGAGACAAAATCGTTTATATTAACGATTAATGAGGAAAGTTAGGGTATTATTCAGGGTTGTCCAGAGAAACAGAACCAAGCGAATATATACATATAAAGAGATTTATTATAAAGAATTGGCTCACATGCTTGTGGACACTGACAAGTCCCAAGATCGGCAGGGGGAGCGGGCAAGCGGGAGGCCCAGGAGGGCAGATGGTGTAGTTACAGTCAGAAGGCCAGCGAGCTAGAGACCCTAGAAGAGCCCATATTTCAGTGTGAGCCCCAAGGCAGGAGAAAAACGTGTCCTAATTCGAAGGCAGCCAGGCAGGAGGAATTCTTTCTCACTCAGGAGAGGATCAGTCTTTTTGCTGTATTTAGGCCTTCAGAGCACTGGATGAGGCTCACCGGCTTTAGGGAGCGAAATCTGCTTTACTCAGTCTAGCGATTTAAATGCTAATCTTATCCAAAAACATCCTCATAGAAACACCCAGAAAAGAATGTTTGACCAAATATCTGGGCACCCTGTGGCCTAGTGAAGTTGACACATTAAATTAACCATCACAGTAGGGGCGCCTGGGTGGCTCGGTAGGTTGAGCGTCCGACTTCGGCTCAGGTCATGATCTCGCAGTTGGTGAGTGCCAGCCTCACATCAGGCTCACTGCTGTCAGCCTGTCAGCACAGACCCCGCTTCAGATCCTCTGTCACCCTCTCTCTGCCCCTCCCCTGTTTGCACTCTCCCCAAAGCTAAATATTTAAAAAATAAAAATTAATAAAAATTAATTAATTACCCATCAAAAGTGAGTATTGCCCAGATGCCACGTGCATGATTATAAAGAAAAACATCATTAAAAGAAATTGAATTCCAGAGCGCCCGGGTGGCTCAGTCGGTTAAGTGTCCAAGTTTGGTTCAGGTCATGATCTCGCGGTTCGTGAGTTCGAGCTCTGAGTTGGGCTCTGTGCTGACAGCTCGGAGCCTGGAGCCTGCTTCGGATTCTGTGTCTCCCTCTCTCTCAGCCCCTCCCCATCTCACACTCTGTCTCTCAAAAATAAATAAACGTTAAAAAAAAAAAAAGAAATTGAATTCCAACTTAATTTCTAAGCACTTTCCATTTAGCTTCCTAAATTTGAAAACACGTGCGTGCACGCACACACACACACACACACGTTTTTCTTCCTGTGATATGCTTGTATTAGGAACTATTTCTATATCATTTCATTAAAATTCCATGTGCTTTTTCAGAACCTATTCTTTTAGGACTTTTTTTTCTTTTTTTCAGTTAGTGTATAGCCTCTTATGTGTTAGAAGTGGTTTTATAAATAAATGGCATAGACTTTGATACTATCTTTTTATGATAAGGAGAAGAAGGGAAATAATAAGGATTTTTGTTCACAAATCATTGTTTTAGCGCAGTCTTGTTTAGGGCAGAAATTGCTTTTAATGTTTAGATCTGCTTAAATACGTAAGGCCCTGTTTCTATAAGGTGAAACCACAACTGGATTTATTGGGGGAAAGTAAAATTGTTCCTTTGAACTGAGCTGTTTAATTCAGCCAAATTACAAGGTCACAAAACTAGGAAGCAATATAGCTGACATTCAACCCAGCTCTTACCCACTACTCTTACCCTCTACTATCTCCTAAAACAGAGTGTTTGCTTATGTGCATTACAATCAAAGGTTTCATTTATGCTTAGCATTTTCTTTTTCTTTTTTATGCTTAGCATTTTTATTCAACTACATCTCCTTGGGGTGCCTGGGTGGCCCAGTGGGTTGAGCTTCCAACTTCGGCTCAGGTCATGATCTTTCAGTTCCTGACTTCAAGCCCTGCGTCTAGCTCTGTGCTGACAGCTCAGAGCCTGGAGCCTGCTTTGGATTCTGTGTGTGTGTCTCTCTCTCTCCCCCTCCCCCACTCATTCTCTGTCTCTCTGTCTCTCAAAAATAAATAAAAAACTTAAAATAAAATAAAGTAAAAATGTAAACTACCTCTCCTTGCCTCCTCTTCCTATTGAAATCTTTGGAAGCTCAACACAAAAGCCAGCTCCTCAGGGCGTCTGGGTGGCTTAGTTGGTCAAGCCTCCAACTTCGGCTCAGGTCATGATCTCGTGGTTCGTGAGTTCAAGCCCCGCATCGGGCTCTGTGCTGACAACTTGGAGCCTGGAGCCTGCTTCTGATTCTGTGTCTGCCTGTCTCTCTGCCCCTCCCCCATTCGTGCTCTGTCTCTCTCTCTCTCTCTTTCTCAAAAATAAAGATTTAAAAACAAAAAGCCAGCTTCTCAAAGAAACCTTCCCTAATACAGTAAAACCTCGGTTTGTGAACATAAATCACTCCAGAAACATGCTTGTCAACCAAAGCGCCCGTATATCAAAGCAAATTTCAAGAACCATTGGCTCAGTTGTGATCACGTGACGTTCAGCGTCACAGACTACTCGTATCGCAAGGCATCGTTCGTTTATCAAGTTACAACTCATTAGAAATGTTTGCTCGTCTTGCGGAACACTTGCAGAACAAGTTACTGGCAATCCAAGGTTTTACCGTACCCGGTTGGAATGCCTCTCTACTTCTTTGGTTTTTTCCACACCATCTTGCATGGGTTTCCATCAAGCTCATTGATTTCATATCTGTTTCCCCTGCTAGACGGGGAGACCCCTGCGAATTCACAGAATGTACCACCACGTCCTGTATATAGGTGTTCAATAACTACTGAGTGGATGTTTTCCAACCAAGTTTACACAGGGGGCAGAGGAATAACCAGCAGCTTGCTCCTCAGTGCTACAGAACCACGGGAGGGGAGCTCAAAGACCTGGGTTTGGGTCCTACTCTAACGACTTCCCACCTCTGAGCCTGGGACTTGAGACGATTCACTGCATCGCTTTGAGTTTATTATTTTTTTAAGTTTTATTTATTTTAGTAATCTCTGCACTCAACGCGGGGCTCAAATTCACAACCCTGAGATCACGAGTTGCGCACTCTTCTGACTGAGCCAGCAAGGTGCCCCGCTTTGAGTTTACTTTAAAATGAAGAGCTTACACAGGACGCTGTCCCATTCCCTTCTTTTTTTTTTTTTTTTTCTTTTTCAACGTTTTTAATTTATTTTTGGGACAGAGAGAGACAGAGCATGAACGGGGGAGGGGCAGAGAGAGAGGGAGACACAGAATCGGAAACAGGCTCCAGGCTCCGAGCCGTCGGCCCAGAGCCTGACGCGGGGCTCGAACTCACGGACCGCGAGATCGTGACCTGGCTGAAGTCGGACGCCCAACCGACTGCGCCACCCAGGCGCCCCTGTCCCATTCCCTTCTTATTCCAACTATGATACAACACCTTACTTCTCTCCTTCCATCTTCCCTCTTTCCTTCCTTTCTCCAAGCACTTACTATCTGCTATGTACCGAGGCCTTCAAGACACATTTCATTCACGACCTCATTCATTTAACGAGAATATATCCATATTTTGACTCTCCACCATTTCAAGGTATATTGTTTCCTAAATCATTGGGGTGGGATTCAGTGGAGGAGTCAGGAATCTCTTTAGTTTCTCGTAAGCAGAGGCTAGGAACAGAGGCAATGAGTAGAGGCTAGGAACAGACAGCAATGAGCTGTCCTCGAATCTGTAGTGTTTCAGAAAATCAGCCATCTCGGTTTGGTTTTTTTTTTTTTTTTTTTTTTTTTTCCCTCACAGTTTAGGAATAAATGTCTGGACAGACCAAGAGAGAAAACTCCAGGAAAAAAATGTAATGACTCAATTCTGTTATTGTGGCCCTGGCATAACACTGGTTATATTGGAAGGTTCACCTCTATTTCATTTCCAAAAGTCACTGTACTAGACAGGTGCCACCTCCATCCTCTAGTTACTTGGGCTCATGAAATCAAGACCCATGAAGAGACGGTTACAGTGAAAATGTCAGTATCATGGTCATTTTGTTATTAAAATGAACCAGATTTGAAGCCAGTATGATTTTTCACTTCCCACATTTGCAAGGATTCTTAAAGAACAATAATGCCCAATTTGGGGGGGCAGGGTAAAACCAGCGCTCACGGGTACCGCTAAGGAGACTATAAATTGCCATTATCGTTCTGAGGGGAAATTTTACAAAATATATTCAAACCTTAAAAAGCTCCAAATTGGGGCGCCTGGGTGGCTCAGTCGGTTAAGCATCTGACTTCGGCTCAGGTCACGATCTCGCACAATACTCTTCGATATAATTATGCCAGTGAGGATACGATGGCTTATTCTGCCGTAACAAATGAACCTAGACATCCCAGTGGCTTGTCAAAATAAAGGTCTATTTCTCACCTGTGCTGCATGTTCAACATGGACCGTGAGATCGTGTCCTGAGCCAAAGTCAGATGCTTAGCCCACTGAGCCACCCAGGCGCCCTGTCCTTTTTTCTTACACGCAACGGCCAGAGTTAACCAGGTAGCCCTCTCTAACAGCCCAGGGTGAGTGGAAAAGCGAGCTTAATCTGTTGAACGTAACTTCAGGTTTATTAAAAAAAAAATCATGTTCCTTTTTTACTTAACACACTGTTGAAAATATTCTTTAGTTAAGCGGTTCACTTTTATAAAAACATCGTTTTTGAATAATTATCCTTTGGCTTTTGAGATCCAGCTTAAACTTCTCTTTGTCTTTATTAGTATTCACCTTAGTCAGACACCATGTAGGTACTGAGGATACAGACGTGGACTTGATGACCCTTACCCTCCACAAGTTCACGGTCAAGTGAGGGAGAAAAGTGCACAAACTCAATTGCAAGGCAGCACTGGTACTGTGACGTGACACGTGACGGGTGTGCCAAAGGGAAGGAATGTTCAAGAATGCTAACAAATGAGGAGATATTTGTACAGCAGCTTATAACATAAAAGGCCCCCGAAAGGTCTTGGGTTTTGAAACCTACCTTTTTTTTTTAAGCTGCCTTACTTCCAGCCTGGTAAGATTTTAGAAACCTCGTCTACACGAGTGATGAGGTTTTAGGGTGATGGGGGGGGCAGTTTGGCACCAACGGTCAAGAAAGAATTCTTGAAGACGTCTTTGGTGCAAAAAGGTGATTCTATTAAAGCAGGGGGACAGGACCCGTGGGCAGGAAGAGCTGCCCTGGGCTGGTGACGGGTAACTCGTTATATACCCTCGGGTGGGGAAGGGGTCAGGGATAGAGTAAGTGTCTAAGGAATTCTGGAAACCAGGTTTCCAGGACCTGGAGGGGCTAGCTGTTGCTAGGGAAATTCCACTTATTACCGGTTAGTAAAACCCCAGTCACGAGACCCTTCAGCTGTGTATCGGGGCCGTAACCTTGGGGGTATGATTGCCTGCACATATCTTGGGGGAGCCGAGAGGAAGGAATTTTTATATGTCAAAGGAGACTTACAGGATCCTGGGGGGTCAGGATAACCTTAAGCCAAGATTCCCTTTTACCCTTAACAAAGTGCCGTCATCGAGGCAGCTGAGCTCCTAGAGGAAGGTCACTCTGCCAGTTTCAAGGACTTGTCAGTGGGCCGTAGGCAGTGAGGGAATCTAATTTTTCACTTGCCTTAGTTTCCCACATCACCATGGCGAGCGCTGAAACCCCTTCCATCTTGATGAGGGTGATATTAGGGCTCCAGGAAACGGAGTCTATGGGTTTCTGGAGATCAGGCTATGGATAAGATTGCCTCTTTCCTGCAGTTTACCAAGTTCTCCGTAAACTGAAGGAGACTCCTGTCCTGCAGGACTGTGATCTCTATCAGTCAACCAGCTGCTTTCTTTCCTTTCCCCTGTTCTTGGGCAGCCGGGAGAGTCTGAGGAATATCACACGTTTCCCACCTGGGGAGGGGGGAGGGTGCTGTTAGCCTGTACTTTGTCCTCAGCTTGCCCCAGGCTCCCTGGTCACAAGTAACTGGGGACTAGATTAGACACGTGCCCTAAAGCTAGGGTCGAGGAGTCCTAGGATAGAGCCGCAAGTACCTAGCTGGGCTTTACCCTGGATCCCGCACCACATGCCTAGTCTCTAATGACACCTACTTAGCTTCTTCACTGGACCAGTTTTGAACCACAACACGCAAGGCTCAGGCTCTTAGAAGGCCTGCTGATTGTGCCTGCTACCTTTTTTTTTTTAAGGTTTTATCTTTAAGTAATCTGTACACCCAACGTGGGTGTACTCGTGGGTGTACTCGAACTCACGACCCTGAGATCAGGAGTCGCATGCTCTACTGAGTGAGCCAGTCAGGCGCCCCCAGGTCCCTGCTATCTTGTCATTTCCACCAGAATGTGCATTGCTCAGATATCAGTGTCAGCCCCAACTGAACACAAATTCACTGCGTCGTCTTTGGAAACCGTGATTTGGACCACTGACCGCGTTTGGGGGTAATAGGCAGAGAAGGTCAATTCTTTCGGAGGATCTCACGCCTTGTAGAGCCAGCACACTCCTCAATTCAAGCCATCTTGGCTATACCATCGTTCTCAACTGCTCCTTACGAGACCAGAGGTGTGACTTGTGACCAGCGTCCCATTAATATTTCTCATCTTCGCCAAACCCATTTACAGCCATTTCAGGGTAATGGCTTATTAAACTGGCACAATAATGATTTCTGAACACAGATTGTGTTCACAAGAAATGTGAAATCATTTGCATCTATAAAATGTGATTATCTTTAGATTGCTCATTTCGGAGAAAAACATTCTGTGCTTAGCACAATGAGAGATTACCCCGCAACTCCTTACTGTTTCTAATGGTTAATGATGCAAACTAATAATGCCCCAGCATGGCATTCATCATTTCAAGATGGATAGTATAAGTGGAAAAATGTTGCCAACTTAATAAAACATACATAAAATATTAGTTCAGGCGGCTGTTGCAAAAAACAACAAAAGAAATGCAGCTGGATTAACAGGAACTGACTACACACATTTTTCTTGAGTTGGTGGAGAAAAAGTAGCTTCACTGCCACAACCATCAGGTCGAGAGGTTAGTATTTCACTTGTACTTTTTTTTGTATCTTGAAAAAATGTTTTTCACGTTTTTATTTATTTTTTCAGAGAGAAGCAGAGACAGACCGTGAGCGGGGGAGGGGCAGAGAGAAAGGGAGAAGAATCCCCAGGGGGCTCCAGGCTCCAAGCTGTCCGCACAGAGCCCACCACCACAGGGCTGGAACTCAAAAACCATGAGATCGTGACCCGAGCCGAAGTTGGACGCTTAATCGACTGAGCCACCCAGGCGCCCCAGAGGTTAGTATTTCTTAAGTATTTAACTGCATAATAAGCACACGGAGCCTGCTAACATTTGTACGAATGGCAGTCCATTCAGGATTTCAAGACCAAAAAGAAGCGTACAAATTGTGTGTGTGTGTGTGTGTGTGTGTGTGTGTGTGTATGTGTGGAACAGCTAGCTATCCAATAGACTAACAGTAATAAACGTTCATGGCCAATAATTTTATACAATAACATAGAACATTAGGTTTCAATTTTTGAAAGACAATTTGCTTATGGAGTTTTTCTGGATTAAAAGCAAAACTAATGTTTTATGCATTCAGATTTAAATTTAAAGAAAGGCATTTATTTCAGTCTCGGGAATATGCTTCAGGTTATTTTTTAAATCTTTCTTTTAACATCACCAAATTATACTCTAAAGCAGAGGTCTGCAAACCCCAGCCTACAGGCCAAATCCAGCCTACCACCGGCTTGAAGTTTTAGTAGAATACAGCCGTGCCCGTTTGCTTATATATTTTTTTCCTCACGTTACGACGGCAGCGTTGAACACTTGTGACAGAGTCCAGACGACCCGACCCACAAAGCCCAAGACATTTACTATTTGGCCCTTTACAGAAAAAAGCCTGCTGGTCGGTCCCTCCTCTAGAGCTGCATTGTCTAGTAGGTAGGCGCTAGCCACAGGTGACTATTTACATGTAAATTAATTAAAACGAAATAAAATGTAAAACTCAGGTCCTCAGTCACCGTACCAGCACCATTGTCATCAGCGAGAGTCTGTTAGAAACGCCCAATGTGGGCTCCCTACCGACGAGATCTCCAGGCGATTCCTGTGCATATTAACAACTGAGATATCAGTTCCAGAGGCACGAGGAAGAGGGTAAAACGAAAGGGAGCGGATGACTTAGTAAGGAGAGGAAAGTGCCATCGTCTAAGGGGAATAAACCACAGAAAAGTCCCCCACCACAAGACTCTGCTAACTAACCACCTGGCCTTCCCGAGCACCTGCTGTGCGCAGGCCCCAGACACTGAGCACTGTACATGGGGGGGCGGGGGGGCATCCTGGCCAACGTCCAGAAAGGCCAAGGCCTTTAACTCTTGTGTTATTGCTGTGATCACTGCCAGTAGTTTTAAGGCTCCTGATGATGTCATGGTCTGAGGGCAGCTACACAGAATGAAAGCCTGGAAGAGGTGCCACTCTAAGGCCTCCCTGTGCTGAGGGACTATGTGCACATATGTGGCTGAAGGCAGACCAAGGAGCTATTTCTTGGTGTTGGGGTGTCTTCAACCCAGGGCTCAGTTTCTGTCCCTTTCCCCCAACTCCGCGGAGAGCAATCGGTCCGTAAGACTAAACTAGCGGGACTGCCTTCTGGCTTTTGTTTTGCTCTGTTTTGTTTATTCTGGGTTGAAAACACTAAGACTAAGGAGCAGTGAGTGAAGTCTTCAAAGAAGTCTATTCTGCAAAGGATCCCGGTGCCAGAGGCCAAGACCAATGCATAGGAGTATGGAGGATGCAGGTGTCGGTCCACTATCCAGAGGGCCTGCGTGTCACAGCTGAAGGCCAGGGGACCCGCCCACTCTGCAAGGGGTCCCGGCACAGGGCTCTGTTGGACCAGTGATTTTCAACCAGGCGGACAAAAGAGAGTCACTGGAGGTGGGCGTGAGGGTGGAGGAGGGAGCAGTTTCTGTAGTCCAAGAAAGCAAATTATGAAATGATCTTCACCTAGGAATTTAGAAATTTTAAGTCACAATCAAGGACGTGGAGAGATATTTGTGTTTCTTCAAACGCGGTATGAATTTTAAAATGTTAAAAGTCTTTTTTAGGTAGAGGTGGAAATGGCTTCACGGGGTTATCCTCGTGACCTTGGTGAAGTTGCTCTGGTCCAAGGTCTAACACTTGGCATTGAGGACTCAGAAACCTGAGTGAGTCACATACGGAGGGCAGAGGTGAATCCACTCATCGCTCAAGAGTGCACTTGTGTTAATCAAGCTCACAAGAATAATGTATAAACCCAAATGCCAATTTATTAATGTAGAATGAGAAATATGTCACAGGAATGAAATCGTTGGCACAGCTAGTTCATTTTCCTCCTTTTCTCCCTATCGGTATTTCTACCCATAATTCGAAGTATGATCTGAATGTCAATTTAACATACAGGGAGACTTACTGTCACAGGACCCAGATCAGTTTAAGAACAGCATATTCTTTCTCTCCTTCGGCAAACATATATTTGAATCCAAACCTTAATCAAGTGCTTATTTTGTGATGTTTTATGGAGTCAGCTAAAGACAACCGTTTGTATTGCTTCCGCGGTATGAACTACTTGCTAAAGAAATAGGAAAACATGCTCCTTTCATTGCTTTCATTTGTGCATTTTACCCATTCATTCAACATACGCATCTACCATGTACCAGGCTCTCCCTAATAGGCATTGGGCTATGCAAGTGTGAACGAAACAGGCCCCAAACCAAACTATTCTCACGGAGCTTATATTTTAGATAGACAATAACATAAAGGGAGACCAAGCCGGGAAGGGAGATGGAGACTGGTGTGGGGGGTGGATTTTGCACCGGTGCTCAGATAAGGGTTCAAAGATCAGCTTTTCCTGGCTTCCTTAGCTAGCCATCTCCTTCCCCCATGTAATGCATGACCCATTCTTACTTGAGCAGCATTCAACGGTGTGAGTGAAATCCTGACGTCTGAAAAGCTATTCTGGCTCTTTAAGGAAATTCTCAACCTTGCTGGCGTTCTAGAATCCCTTGGGGAGCTTTTAATAAAACACCTGGGCCCCACCCTGGTTCAATGATATAAGGACGTCTGGTAGCCAGCCTGGGGCATCAGTATTTTTTAAAAGCTCCCCAGGTGATTCTAATATGCTGCCAGAGCTGAGAATCTCAGCTCTAAGGTGACTTTGCTTTGATACAATGTATGTTGAGCTTAAAGTTTAATTCCTCAAAGGCAATTTTCCTATTTTGGGTGCAACATACCTTGCTCCTCCAAATTCTTCTGCAGGAAAATAAAGTGTATTTAAACTCTTTAAACCTCTACGTGCAGAACAAAGAGTTTTGATGGCTCTGGTTCAATACCCTTTTATCAATTTCCAAAACATGATCGGAAAAGACGCACCGAAGAATCATTGAAAAACATGAAGTTGAAAAATATAAAAATAAAAACGCTCTCCAAAACTAGGATCTCCCCTTCCTGGCAGATTTCTTCCCACCAATAATAACAGCTCCCACTCTTGGTTCAGCAGGCTCCTCGGTATTAAAGGTTGCACCTCTTTCTCCCTTGGAGACCAGAAGATTGAGTTAGTAATCTAGCTGCAGTCGCATTTAGCTATTGATTTGTTTCAGCTCCAAGACAGGCACTGCGTGGAGAATTACAGCACTTGGTTGCTGGGGACTGAGGAGATTTCCACAGATCTTCTACCAGGGAGACTGTTTACAGGAAATTCACAAAGCTGTAATGCAGACTACTGGCGGCTAATTGCGTAATTAATACAGCATAGACCAGATCTGTGTCACAGAAGTGCAATGCAAGGATTCCGTGTGAACCAGAGCTTCAGAAAGGAAATGTTGCTGATGTACATACAAAAGCAATGGGAAATAGGGTGGTGGAACTAGCCGAACAGCTTATCACGCTACCTGGTCGATCTGGACCTTGCCAACGATGGCATGAGCTAGGAGACCCCAAATTTGATTCACCCCAAAACTAACACCTGTCAAGATGTGCTCATGAGAAAGTTGACATTTAGAACCTGGCTTGGCTTCTCCTGGGATATACGGGGGTTGGGGGGTAAAGGGAAAGCTCTCCTTCAGAGGAACAACAGAGAGCATGGCCCTCGGAATTTCACGAGAACAGGCACAGCAGAGAGGAAAACAATGAGACCTTCAAGTACAATAGCCACGCCTTGAGGCTCTCCTCGCCTCCGGTTTATTGCATTTGTCCCTTCCCTTGAAAAGAATTTTTGCTCCAAAATGTAGAGAGGAAGAAACAACTGGTTTGGCTCCGGGACACATGTCATGAAAGCATCTTCTGGGTGCCCCAGTGGACAAGATTACCCCTCTGTCAAAATGGGGGGGATCTAGTTGGAGATTCCTACAACAACTCCCCACTCTACTCTGGGCCCTCGAGTCATCTGAATGAAAGGGGGAGAGAGGGCAGAGGAAACACGTGTGTTACGTGCTCACAGTGTGCCAGACGTTGGACTTCTGTTGATGTAATCTGTGGTGGGTTGACTAGGGCCCCCTCCCAAGTTCATTGCCCATCCAGAACCTCAGAATGTGACCTGATTTAAAAATAAGGTCTTTGGGGCGCCTGGGTGGCTCAGTCGGTTAAGCGTCCGACTTCGGCTCAGGTCACGATCCCGCGGTCCGTGAGTTCGAGCCCCGCGTCGGGCTCTGTGCTGACAGCTCAGAGCCTGGAGCCTGCTTCCGATTCTGTGTCTCCCTCTCTCTGACCCTCCCCTGTTCATGCTCTGTCTCTCCCTGTCTCAAAAATAAAATAAACATTAAAAAAAAATTAAAAAAAATAAACTTTATAAAAAAAAATAATAATAAGGTCTTTGCAGATATCATTGGCTAAGGACCTTAAGACGATAGGACACTGGAATTAGGGTGATCCCCTGATTGAATGACTGTCATCCTCTTAAGAAGAGGAGCGGACACGGAGGCAGAGGCTGATGTTCTGGGACCGCCCCAAGCGGGAAGGCAGGAGGCGGCATTCTCCCTGAGAGCCTTCGGAAGGCTCTGCATGGCCCTGCTGACCCCTTGATTTTGGACTTCCGGCCTCTAGATCTGTGAGAGAAGAAATTTCCGCGTTGTGGGCCATCTAGCTTGCGGTAATTGGTCAGCGTGGCCCTAGGAAACGAGTACACCATCCGGTCCCAGAACAAATGCATGAGGAACACCTGTTTATCCTCTCTTTCCAGTAGGTGAGGAAGCTGAAGCCAGGCAGCAGTGGAAAACAATTGAAATTCCTACCTGTCGGGCCCTAAGGCTTCGTCCCTTTTCAGTAACAGACTCCCGCTTGTGGAATAAGAAAAAGCCTTCATCAATTGCCTTGGGAGCCTGCCCCTCTCAAGCCTCAATGTGCTTACGAATCAAGAGGGGGGGAGGGGGGGCTTCTTAAAATGCAGCTGCTGAGTCCCTAGGTCTGGAAGATGCCTGATAGTCGACATCTCCAACATGGTCCGAGGGGCAGCACTTAGGTAGCACTTTAGACGGCAAGGACCTAAACTGGTGGCCAGAAAAGTATTTCTGCGAAGAGTCAAGATTGGAAATACACCGGTTCCCCCCCTCCATCCCCGGGGGACACCTTCCAGCGGACCCCCGGAGGATGCCTCACACCGCAGAGAGGATCAAACCCTATCCAGACCGCTTTCGCCTATATATGCATACCTATGGTAAATTTAGAAGTTAAGCACAACAAGCGATCAAGCATAATACCCAACAACAAACAATGACACTGTGATAAAAGTAAAGTGAATGTGGTCTCTCTCTCTCAAAAGATCTCACTGTACTGTACTCACCCTTCTTCCCGTGATGATGCGAGGCCATAAAATGCCTGCGTGAAGGCCGAAGGCAGTGTGACGCAGCGTGAGGCTGCTGTTGACCTTCTGACCTTCTGACCTCTGACCCCGCGGGAGGATTGTCTGCTATTGGCCACTCCACCGTGGGAAGCTGAAGCCGCCCAAAGCAAAACCTTGGCCGAGGAAGGCTCTGGCACTTTGGGTTTGGCGGCCTTCCGGTGTCCATTGCGGCTACTCAACCCCGCCATCGGAGCTTCAAAGCACAGAAACAATACGTAAATGGGCGGACATGGCTGGGTCTCATTAAAACTGTTCGTAGATGTCAGATGTTCCATTTCTCTTCATTTTCATGTGCCCTGAAATATTATTCTTCCCGTTTTTAACCACTAAAACATGTAGAAAAAAAATTCTGAGCTTGTGGGCAATCACAAAAGATGTGGCTTGCTGGGTTTGGCCTACAGTCCACGGTTTGCTGACCCCTAGTCTAAATTATTCATTAATACCTGGTTGCTGCCTGGTATGGAAGGGATTCTCTCATTTTTAAAGAAGGCAGCATATATGAAAAACGCCGTGGTGGGATTGGAAGAACCCTGGGGGAGGGATGAGAACACCTACGTTTCAGGGGTGCCCGGGTGGCTCAGTCCGTGGAGCATCTGACTTCGGCTCAGGTCATGATCTCGTGGTTTGTGAGTTCGGGCCCTGCGTCTTGCTCGCTGCTGTCTGTGTAAAGCCTGCTTCAGATCCTCCTCTCTCCCCCTCTCTCTGCCCCTTCCTCTTCTCTCTCTCTCTCTCTCTCTCTCTCTCTCTCTCTCTCTGTCTCAAACATAGATGAAACATTTAAGAAAAAAAGGTTTAAAGAAAATCCAGGTTTTAAACACCACCTGCTCTCCTTATTAGCAAATGACTTCTCTGACCTGCCTCCTTTTTTCATTTCTTCCCTGGAGTTGATAATAAAACCTGCCCTCCTTATCTTCCTGGGTTGATGGCTGGTTACACAGTAAAAGAGATTCCTTAACTCCCCTTTCTTCCTGTTCTCCCACCCCTGGCTTTCTGCAGTTTTGCATATGAATTTACTCCCTTCAGGCAAATTAGCCGAGATGAGAACATTAATTTAAGAGGACTTGTGTCAACATCAATCTTAGAAAAAAGGTGTCAGTGTGCTTTGAAGGCCTGTGCACCATGAAATTAAAACCACTGGAAATAGATACACATACGCCTGCAACAAACAAACGCCAGGGCAGAGAGGCCTCTGAGAGGGTACAGGGAGCGGTGGCTAGGTGGCCGGGGAAGGAGAAGGGATTATGGGGGCTGCGAGGCAGAAACAGGCAAAGGGAATAGGGAATATAAGGAAATGAAGCCAGAAACAAGGGTGGAGGCTGAGGACGCAATCCTTCCGTTATCAGCACTGGGGCCTATATCCTTGTGGAGATGACTCTGTGTGTACAACTTGGGTACACCATATGCATTTGAACCCGACATTCCCATTCCGAAGTCACCTTTCGGAGCCAGCAGAAGCTTAACTCAGATTAACACTTTCTTCCGATGAAGTTCATCTTGATTAAATTCCTCCTCCACTGGCCAGCCACAAAAATGACTCAGGACACATCTGACCCACATTAATTAATTGCTCAGAGATAACCTCTAATTTGGAGGTCTGCCTCTTCTTTTGGCTGGTGGGAAGTAAACAAGGCATGGTAGCCAGGTCAAAGAAAGACAGCTTATACTCCAGTTTCTAGTAGTAAGAGAAATTTGACCCTGGAGAGTGGGGGAGAAGTGATTTGTTCTAGCTGGGGCCGAGGGAGCCAAGCTAATGGAACACAGACCAGGCAGAGAACACATCTTACATTCGGTTCAGCAAGCCTTTCCAGAGCACTTATCATGCATCGGGCACAGCGCAACACCTCATCTCCATTAATGGGTTGAAAGAGAAGAACATGGCTCATCTCCCCCAAGGAGCTTATAGTCTAGAATGAGAGACAGCCATGCCAATAAATAACCGTAATATAATACGTAACATACGATGAAAATAAAAACATCCAGAGGTGCCTGGGTGGCTCAGTCAGTGAAGCGTCCGACTCCGGCTCAGGTCATGATCTCACAGTTTGTGGGTTCGAGCCCCACATTGGGCAGGAGCCCGCTTCCGATTCCGTGTCTCCCCCCTCCCCCTCCCCCTCCCCTGTTTGTGCTCTGTCTCTGTCTCTCAAAAATAAACGTTAAAAAGTCTTAACAAAAAAAAAAAGTTAAGAAAAAAACCAAAACATATATACAAGGTTCAGCGACAGGAGTGCATAGAGGTGATTGATTCTAGCCAGGGTCGAGGGAGCGAGGCTAATGGGACACAGGCCAGGCAGAGAACACCCAAGGAAGGTTTTGAAAAAGAACAGCTAGTGTGCACAGCGTGCTTCTTTCGTGCCAGGCCACCAGTCAGTCTCCGCCACTGGCCTGGACCGAAGCAGGAGGTGTGGATCAGCCCCGTCAGGCTACGCGTGCCCCGAAGGCCCACCGTCTTGAAGAGAACGGCAGAGACAGAACGAGAATGAATGAAACGACGGGGAAACAGAACCGGAACAGAAGAGATGGGCCGAGCAAGCGAGAGAGAGGAGAAAGGCTGACGGCTCAAATGGGTGTTGACAAGGTTGCTCTCGGTCACGTGGTCTTCGTTCGACCGGCGCCTGGAAGCCACTCACAGTCGGCCTCGGAGACAATCGTATTGGCACAACTGTGGTGTATTTCCAACAGCAAGCCGCCCCCCAATAGCTGATTGGACCACTTAACCCACCTTCAGCCCTGTGGATGCCAAGGCAGTGAGTCAAACGTGCTCAGCGAGAAGCAGCGTTAAACCAACAGTAGCAAATTGAAGCCTGGGTCCCCCGAGCGTTTTCCAGGGCCTGCCTGATGTCTGTGACGCCCCGCCGTCCTCGCCCTCCTCGGACTCCAGAAGATGCCTCGGTATCTCGCCGATCACTTCCCTGGGCCTTGGCCGGTGGTATTTCGAGGTAGAAGTTTCCGTTAGTTGCAACCAAAAGAATCTTACCTAAAGCGGAAAAGAGGAACCTGGGCAATCGTTTTTCAGGAGGCTGACTTTTCAGCGGGCCCGCATGTTCCTGAGCGAAGCTTTTGTTTCACTCACAGCAGTGTATTCTGACTTGGCAAAACCTGGCAGACGATACAATTTTTTCACAGAGGGGTATAATGTTAAAGAATAAGAACTTAAGTGCTTTGGATAATATGATTTAACATTTCTCTTTCTGCACCGTCTTCCCTATTTTTAGATCCCCGTTATAGGACTGCCGGTTTTAACAATTGCAGGTTAAAGAGAGAGAGGCAAGCAAGAGGCAGTCGTAAAGATTCCTTTGTGTATGAAACTCAACCGAACGTGCTCGATTCAACCACTTAAAGGCTCCTTTTTCCCCATGATGTTTGCCCATGAAACAACCAGACCCAGTTGCCACTTGAGGAAAGCTCCCCCAAGTACTAGAGGGATTTTCACATGTGTTCAGTTTTTCCCGAAGGTCCTCATTGTGTCCTATGTGTAGTACGAACAATGGAGAGAGAAGAATCTTTGAGATTGGCTTTGGAACCCATACTCAGGCATGTGAAAGTGTATCCGGGTCTGCTGGAAGCTGAGGCTTTTTATTCCACCTCATTCCGTGTGCCTCGTAGGGCACGTTGCGGGAGTAGGTAAGGTCCTAAAAATGAAAATGCCGTGTCATCTAACATTGCGTAAGGAGGAGGAATTAGAGGAGAAAACGGGTAGGGTTGATGGGGAAACTGGCACCTGCCGACTCATCTGACGTCTCCTTTAGCCTGCAGAACAATCCTGCGCCCCGGTATTTTCACTCCTCGTGTTACAGATGACAAAATGGAGGCGTGTTAAGGCTCTTAAATTACGTCAATAATCATAACAGATAAAACAGCTTTCCCATGCTAAAATGTTATTTTCCATGTCTCAACACAGGTAGCTAGGAGAACCCTTGAGCACCGCGATTCGGTAATGAGTTATTCCATGATGGAATCAACTAATGAGTATCCACGCTGTCCCCCGCATCGAGCACCCCCTCTGTGCTACTCCAGCCGTGGGAGCTGATTCCAAATTGCCCGTGTGGATGCGAAAGCTTGTTCAACTGATTCAAAGACAAGTCAAGTTACAGGACAGGGCCTTCGATTCTTAAATAAGAGGATAAAGGAAGATAATGCCACACGTCTGCGAACCTTCCCAGCATGCCTGTTTGTTCTCAGTCGTGTCTGCACGAAAGGTGCCCAACAGAGCAAGCGAGTGGCGATGGAAATCCATCCACAGTTCTGCTCACCAAGCCTGGCACAATGGCCTGGAGCTACCTCCTCCCAGAAGGAGCATTTTTCTGCCAGTCTGCACAAGGGCACCAGTCACCGAGTTCTGTGCCCCATGGAGCCACATATGCCCGGGAAGGGTGGCTTCTATGGATTCACGGTACCCTTGCAAAGGCACCCTATCGATGAGTGGCTCCCCGCTTCTTTCAAAGGCACATGCTTTTCTGTTTTTTTGTTTTTTGATCCCTGCCCCCCCCCCCCCCGCCCACCAAAGCACAGCCTAATCCCGGAGTAAAAGCATCTCTTGTGCAAGGAAAAAACAAAAACAAAAAAAACCACCTGTGTGTCGTTCATACCTGTCAGGCATCCCCAAAATAAGATTTTCAATACAAGAGGCTGATCTTTGGAGCCGGCAAAGTCAGAAACCTAACTGCAGAGACAAAGGCAGTCCTTTGCTTCTGTTACCTCATAAGAAGCCACTCGACATGGGCCTGGGTGAAAGGGGACAAGTCCTCTGCGATGACGCTCTGCTCCTCTTGTGCAAGGCTCTGTGAGACAGCCCTTGATCCTACCCATGGAGCACATTGTAAGGCTCTGAGTCTGTCCTTTACTTAGGAATTTGAAGTGTGGTGGGGCTGGGAAAGGCAAGAACAAACCTTGGGGAAATAGAGGCAGCCCTCCAGATCGACACTCTCTAGATGGGACACCAAAGTGTCAGTTTTCCTCATGGTATTGGTCTTTCATGACTGGCTCTTGTCTATCCTAATGACAGCTTTAATAGACCTTTGCTCCTGACTGACTTTAAAAATATATACATACACGGGCACCTGGGTGGCTCAGTCGGTTGAACGACCGATTTCGGCTGAGGTCACGATCTCACGGTCCGTGAGTTCGAGCCCCGCGTCGGGCTCTGTGCTGACAGCTCAGAGCCTGGAGCCCGCTTCGGATTCTGTGTCTCCTCTCTCCCTGTGCCCCTCCCCACTCACGATCTGTCTCTCTCTCTCTCTCAAAACTAAATAAACATTAAAAAATTTTTTTGAAAAAAAAAGTTAAATAAAAATACATACATAGAGGTGATTCTCATCCATTGTTATGAACTGCATGTTTGTATCCCCCCAGATTTCATATGTTTAACTCCTACCGTCCAATATGATGATATCAGGAAGAGGGGCCTTTGCGAGATAATTAGGTCGTGAGGGTACAGCCTTCATGATAGGATGTGTGCCCTCACCAGAAGACCTTGCTTCCTCTCTGTTCTCCACCATGTGAGGATACAAGAAGAAAACGGCCATCTGCGAACCAAGAAGCAGGCCTTTACCAGTCCCTGGGGTCGCCATCACTTTGATCTTGAACTTCCTCGGAAACAGGAGAAATAAAAGCTCGTTGCTTAAGCCACTCACTCTGCTGTTATCAGTTATAGCAGCTAGAACTAAGACATCCATATTGTAATCTACTTTATGTGGGAGGGAGCCGGTAACCAGGGCGTTGAATATTGCGCGTAACTGCAGCACGACTATGGGAATGTGGTACTTACATGACGTGCAGGAAACGTTGAACACAGCAGGCTTGAGACCGCTATCTTTGGGCTGCTTGGCAGAGTTGGCCATTGGCTGGAATCTGGGAGCTCGTATTTGGGGAGGGTTCCCACCGGTCCCTAATTGAAAGTGTTGGCTCGCTGGGCCTGAACTGTTTGTACAAACGCCATGGTTAATGCCGAACATCTGCTTTCCTTCTGGGAGTCTAGAATGCCGGTACATGCCGGGCCAAGGGGACCTCCAATACCAGCCCATTACAAGCTTTGAACACTGAATCTCTAATGGGCTTCCCTGGCAGACGATAGTCTCCACGTGTTGTCACAATTTCAGGCGGGAGGAATTACCGGCATCCTCTGGGATGAGCGGATGGCTCCTCTGGGAGAGAGCTCTTTGACAGCTGGTTCCAGGTTTCCTCTAGACATGGCACCCATGCTACTCTCCCCTTTGCTGATTTTGCTTTGTATCTTTTCACTACAGGAAGTCATCGCTGTGAGGAAGCATGTATGCTGAGTCCTGTGAGCCATCCCACCAAATCATTGAACTGGGGGTGGTCTTGGGGACCCTCAACATATGTAAGCACCAAGTGTCACGGGGGTAACAGAAGGAAGGAAACAAAAGAGATCTGCTGACCTAAACAACCAAATACTCACACACACACACGCACACACACACACACGCACACACACACACACACACTACCTTCGGGGGCGTCTGGCTATCTCAGTCTGTAGACCGTGCAACTCTGGATCACAGGGTTGTAAGTTCGAGCCCCATGTTGGGTGTGGAGATTACTTAAAAATAAAATCTTGAGGGGCCCCTGGGTGGCTCAGTGGGCTAAGCTTCCGACTCGTGGTTTCGGCTCTCCCCTGCTCGTGCGCTCTCTCAAAATAAATAAAGCTTTAAAAATTTAAAAATAAATAAATAAATAAATACTTAAAAAAATTCTTTCAAACCACTGAATACATGTTCATTTCTGTCCTGTTTATTCTTTAAATGTTTAGAAGTAGCTTACGATAAGAATATGAATAATAATACAGCATGATCTCATTATGTAAAAATATACACATGGGCATAGGGAAAAAGACTGGAAGGAATACATCAAAACATTAACAGTTGTTTTCTCCAGATGAAGTGATAGAATTCTAATGCTTAGTTTTTTCTTTCTCTTGTGTTGAACTGTATTTTCCACATTTTCTACAATGAGCACATATTGCTTTTATAATGAGACTAAAAAAAGATTACATAAATTGAATGTTAAACATAATTAAGAATAGGAAAATCAGACAAAATACACAAAAATGCAGGAAGCCATGACTAAGAGAAAAACATTGAAAATAGATGTACAGACTGTTGGGGCGCCTGGGTGGCTCAGCCGGTTAAGCGTCTGGCTCTTGATTTCAGCTCAGGTCACGCTCTCACTGTTTGTGAGTTTGAGCCCCATGTCCGGCTGCACACTGACAGTGCAGGGCCTGCTTGGAATTCTCTCTCTCTCTCTCTCTCTCTCTCTCTGACTCTCCCCCACTCTCAATATAAATAAACATTAAAAACGAAATAAAATTAAAAAAAGAAAATAGAGGTATAGACTGTAAAGATCTCTAAAAGTGAACATTTCTGCCCTCACATTTGACTCTGAGTTCCATGACAATGAAGACAAAATAGAAACATAGTTCAGTCATCAAGAAAGCATAGTATTTCTATCACCGTATATCAAATAATCACAAACTCAGTGGCTTAAAACAATATCTGTGTATTAGCTCACAGTTCTATGGGTCAGAAGTCTGGCTGGGCTCCTGGTGGCAGAATTTCATTCCCTGTCCTTTGTTGGACTGAGATCTCAATTTCCTTGCTAAATGGACTCCTCTCTCTTTAAGCAAGCAATAGTGTATCAAATCTGTCTTGTGCTTCAAATCTCTAACTTCTCTGTCTCTAACTTTAGATTTAAAGAGCTCATGTGATTAGGTCAGGACCACTCAGAGAATCTACCTTTGTTAAGATCAACTGTTCATAGGGGCGCCTGGGTGGCTCAGTCGGTTAAGCGGCCGACTTCAGCTCAGGTCACCATCTCGCGGTCCGTGAGTTCGAGCCCCGCGTCAGGCTGTGGGCTGATGGCTCGGAGCCTGGAGCCTGCTTCGGATTCTGTGTCTCCCTCTCTCTCTGCCCCTCCCCTGTTCATGCTCTGTCTCTCTCTGTCTCAAAAATAAATAAACGTTAAAAAAAAAAATTAAAAAAAAAAAAAGATCAACTGTTCATAGGGACGTCTGGGTGGCTCAGTTGGTTAAGTGTCTGACTTTAGCTCAGGTTATGATCTCACGGTCTGTGGGTTCGAGCCCCGCGTCGGGCTCTGTGCTGACAGCTCAGAGCCTGCAGCCTGCTTGGGATTCTATGTGTGTGTCTCTCTCTGCCTCTCTCTCTCTCTCTCTGTCTCAAAAAATGAATAAACATTAAAGAAAATCAACTGTTCATATAACATAACTGAATCATAGGAAAGAAATCTATCATATTCACAATCTCTGGGTTACACAGGAAGTGTACATTCACCACCAGGGTGTGGAGAATCCTGGGGACTCATTTAGAGTTCTGCCTTCACACAGCATGTATAATTTTGTATATTTTGGAAAAGATGGAATTTAACCACTTTGCACGCATGCATAGTCTCTCCCCTCATTCTATGCCCAGAGGAAGTCCTAGGGGGATGCGCACAGCGGCTTGTGTGAACACCCAATACATTCAAATGCTCAATCCTAATGTTTTATCTTTTAAGGAAATACACTGAAAACAAGCTGCAAAAGAGGGAGAAATCGGCCGGAGACGGCAGGAAGGACAGGTGCTCTGGGGCAGGATGGAAAATGATTGACATAGGACACAGCCACAGGTTGGGGGAAATGCAAACTTAATCAAGAGTCTGAAACCAGGGATGCCCGGGTGGCTCGGTCGGTTAAGAATCCGACTTCAGCCTATGATCTTGTGGTCCATGGCTTGTGCGTGCTCTCTCTCTCTCTCTCTCTCAAAAATAAATAAACATTAAATAAAAGAGGTCTCAAACCAGATTTTCAAGACTTTGCCCCTACCCTCTACCTAGTTCTGTGGACTTTGCTAATTCCCTTTCTTCCCCCATATAGGCCTAGTTTTCTTGTCCTTTCTTTTCCCTTTTTTTTTTTTTTCTTGTATAAGGAACAGTCTAAATGATAGATCCAAGTGATGTCTCAGCTTCCTACTTTGGACTACTGCATAGAAGTCAATGGTAATTGTGCCTTGTTTTCCAAAGTCTGTTTCAGAGTCCAGAGGAATTGGTGTCACCTAGGAGCTTGTTGCAAATACAGTTTCAGGGGCGCCTGGATGGCTCAGTTGGTTAAGCGTCCAGCTCCTGATTTCAGCTCAAGTCATGATCTCGCGGTTTGTGAGTCCAAGCCCCACATTGGGCTCCACACTGGCAGTGCAGAGCCTGCTTGGGATTCTCTCTTTCCCACTCTCCCTCTGCCCCATTCATGTTCTCTCTCTTTAAGTTTAATAAATAAACTTAAAAAAAAGAAATAAAGTTTCAGGCCCCCAGACCTACTAGATCAGAACCTGCTTTACAAGCAGATCACTGCATGATTCCTGAAAGCTTGAGAAGGGGTACTTCAGAGCCTTACTGCTCCCTTTGTGAATTCTGCTGCACAGACTCACCGAAGTCCCAAGGGCCTGGGACCTGTAGCCCTCTGGTGTGCCCCTTCCCTTACTTCCACCTCCTCAAAAATGAAAAGCGCTGCTAATCGACATGGAACTGGGGTCGTGGCTATAAGCTCAGCTCACTTTAAGAAACTACGATCGGGGCGCCTGGCTGGTTCAGTCGGTTGAGCGGCCGACTTTAGCTCAGGTCATGACCTCACGGTCTGTGGGTTCGAGCCTCGCGTCGGGCTCTGTGCTGACAGCTCGAAGTCTGGAGCCTGCTTCCGATTCTGTGTCTCCCTCTCTCTCTGCCCCTCGCCTGCTCACTCTCTGTCTCTCCCTCAAAAATAATAAACATTTAAAAAAATTAAAAAAAAAAAAAAGAAGCTACGATCAAGGCTCTCTTCTCCCCGTCCAACAGACAGCCGCATCTTCTCGTGCAGTGCCGGCCATGTCCCCGACACACGATGGTGAAGGTCAAATTCAATGGATTTGCCGTATTGGGTGCCTGGTCACCAGGGCTGCTTTTAACTCTGGCGAAGTGGATATCATCGCCGTCCATGACCCCTTCGTTGACCTCAGCTACATAGTCTACATGTTCCAGTATGATTCCACCCACAGCAAATTCCACAACACGATCAGGGCTGAGAACAAGAAACTCGTCATCAGCGGAAGGCCCATCTCCATCTTCCAGGAGCAAGATCCCCCCAACATCTAATAGGGTGATGCTGGCGCCGAGTATTGTGGAGTCCGGCGGGGTCTTGACCACCATGGAGAAGGCTGGGGCTCACTTGAAGGGTGGGGCCAAGAGGGTCATCACCTCTGCCCCTTCTGCTGATACCCCCACATCCGTGATGGGTGTGAACCAAGAGAAGTACGACAACGCCCTCAAGAACGCCAGCAATGCCTCCTACACCACCAACTGCTTGGCCCTTCCGGCCACGGTCATCCGTGACAACTTTGGCATCATGGAGGGACTCGTGACCACAGTCCATGCCACCACTGCCACCCAGAAGACTGCGGAGGGCCCCTCTGGGAAGCTGTGGTGTGATGGTAAGGGGCTGCCCAGAACACTCCCCTTGCTTTTACTAGCACTGCCAAGGCTGTAGGCAAGGTCATCCCTGAGCCGGATGAGAAGCTCACTGGTATGGCCTCCCGGGTCCCTACCGCCAACGTGGCCATTGTGGACCTGACCTGCCGCCTGGAGAAAGCTGCCAAATACTATGATATTAAGAAGGTGGTGAAGCAGGGGGACCTGGTTGGCTCAGTCAGTTAAGCGTCTGACTCTTGAATTCAGCTCGGGTCATGATCCCGCGGTTTCCGAGATCAATCCCTGTGTCGGGCTCAGCAATGACAGTGTAGGGCCTGCTTGGGATTCTCTTTCTCTCTCTCTCTGCCCCTCCCCTGCTCATGCTTGCTCTCTGTCTCTGAAAATAAATAAATAAATAAGCTTAAAAACAAAGAGAAGGTGGTGAAGCAGGCATCAAAGGACCCCCTCAAGGACATCCTGGGGTACGCTGAGGACCAGGTTGTCTCTTGTGACTTTAACAGCGACACTCACTCTTCCACCTTCCATGCTGAGGCTGGCATTGCCCTCAATGACTGCTTTCTCAAGCTCATTTTCTGGGATGACAATGAATTTGGCTACAGAAACCGGGTGGTGGACCTTATGGTCCAGATGGCCTCCAAGGAGTAGGAGCTCCCTGGACCACCAGTCCCAGCAAGAGCAAGAGGAAGAGAGAGGCCCTCCCTTCTGGGGAGTCCTTGCTCTAACTCATCATCCCCCAACACATTGAGAATCTCCCGACCTTACATAGTTTCCATCCCAGACCCCCTGAAGAAGGGGAGGGGCTTGGGGAACCCTACTTTATCATGTACCATCAATAAAGTATACTGTACCCAGCCAAAACAAAAACAAAAACGAAAACAAGAGAAGCTATAGTCAAGATGTTCCTAAAATTCATATGGAAATGCAAAGGACCCAGGGTTACCAAAAAAGAACAACCTTGGAAGACTCAAATTTCCCAATGTCAAAACTTGCTACAAAACTCCAGTAATCAAGAAGATCATCTAGGGGAGCCTGGGTGGCTCAGTCGGTTAAAGCATCTGACTTTGGCTCAAGTCATGATCTTGGGGTTCATGAGCTCCAGCCCTGCTTTGGGTGAGCTTGAGCCCAACTCCAGGCTCCAACCCTCTGTTCTTCCCTGTCTCCCTCTGTTTATGCACCTCGCAGGATTCTCTTTCTGTGCCCCTTGCTCACTTGTCATGCTCTCTCTTTCTCTAAAATACATAAATAAAGAGATAGGTTGGTAGGTAGGTAGGTAGGTAGGTAGATAGATAGATAGACAGATAGATAAAAGATCATCCAATGGGGAAGGAATAGACTTTTCAAGAAATGGCACTGGAACAATTAGATATCCACATGTTAGAGAATGAGTTTGGTCTCCTACCTCACACTATAATCAGAAATTAATTAGGGACACGTGGGTGGCTCAGGCAGTTAAGTGTCCAACTTCAGCTCAGGTCACGATCTCACGGTTTGTGAGTTTGAGCCCTGCATCAGGCTCTCTGCTGTCAGTGCAAAGCCTGCTTCTGATCCTCTGTCTCACTCTCTCTCTCTGCCCCTCCCCTGCTTGTGCTCTCTCTCAAAAATAAATAAACATTAAAACAAAAAAGATCTACTCTCTTAAAAAATTAATTAAAAATGGATCAAAAATTGGGGCACCCAGTTGGCTCACTCGGTAGAGCATTCAACTCTTGATTTTGGGGTCATTAGTTCAAGCCCCACATTGGGCATAGAGCCTACTTAATAAAAAAAAAGGATCAGAAACCTAAATGGAAGAGCTGAAACTATAAAACTCTTAGAAGTAAACATAGGGGTGAATCTGAATGACTTTGGATTTGGCAATGATTTCCTAAATTTGACACCCAAATCACAGGCAGCAAAAGAAAAAATAGATATATTAGGCTTGATAATATTTAAAACTTTTGTGCATTGGGGCACTTGGGTGGCACGGTTGGTTAAGTGTCCGACTCTTGGTTTTGGCTCAGGTCATGATCTCACGGTTTCATGAATTCCAGCCCCATGTCGGGCTCTGTGCTGCCAGTGAGGAGTCTGCTTGGGATTTTCTCTCTCTTCCTCTCGTTCTGCCCCTACCCCACATGGCACTGTCTGTCTCTCTCAAAATAAATAAACTTAAAAAACAAAACTTAAAAAAGTAAAATGAAACTTTTGTGCATTGACGAACACTATCAAGAGAGTGAAAAGACAACCCACAAATGGGAGAAATGTTTGCAAATCACATATGTGGTAAGAGTTTAATAGCCAGAATATATAAAGAACTCTCATAGCTCATCAACAGAAAGAAAAACAACCCAGTTGGAACTTGGGCAAAGGATTTGAATAGACATCGCTCCAAAAGAGATACGGAAATGTCCAATAAGCCAATGCCAAGACGCTCCACACCATTAGCTATTAAGGAGTTGTAAATCAAAACTACAATGAGGTAACGCTTCACACCCACCGGGACAGTTAATAAAAAAAAAAAAAAAAGCTGAAAAACAACAAGCGTTGGCAAAGATGAGGAGAAATTGGAACCCTCATACGCTGCATATGGTGAGAATGTAAAATGGCGCCCCCTAGGTGGAAAATCGTTTGGCGGTTTATCAAAAGGTTAAACACACAATTACCATGTGACCCAGCAAAGAAACTCGCTGATATATACCCAAAATAATCGAAAACATATTTGCATGCCAAAAAATATGTTCACAAATGTTCATAGCAGCATAATCCATGGTAGCCCACAAAAGTGGAAACCCCACAAATGTTCGTCAATGGATGGATGGATGAACAAAAAATGGCCTATCTGCAGAATGGAATATGATTCAGTCACAAAAAGGAGCGTACTACATCATGGATGTTGTATGTGGCAGCTACGCCACAACGTAGATGAACCTCGACAACGTTATGCTAGGTGAAATAAGTCAGAGACGAAAGGACACATGTTAATTCCATTTATATGAAATATCCAGAGTAGGCAGGTTCATACAGATGGAAAGCTTAATAAGGTAATAGAAAAAGTGGGGAGAGGGGGTCAGAATAGGGACTGGCTGCTAATTGGGACAGGTTTTTTGGGGGGAGGTGGGGTGGTAGAAAGTTCTAGAATTCGACAGGGGGGATGGCTATATGACATAGTCCATATACTGAAAACTACTCAATTGGCCACATTAAAATGGTAAGTTTAATGCTACAAGAACTATACCTCAATAATAAAATAAATATATGAAAAGTAAACCACGGGGCCTGCTTCCAGATTCTGGTCCTCTGACCTCAGGTATCAAGAGGTCAAGCTAGAATCTCTCCTCACTACACACTGAGGGATGAGGGAGAAGGGAAGCAGCATGTAATTAATTTAGAAGAAATGAGATTAAATCACAGCACGAAACGGGGTGACGAAATGTCTCCCCACTCAGAGGGGATGTATCAACTGTAAAAACGAAAGTTTTATCTTCTTTAGGGACAGAGGCAAAGAGCAAATTCTGCTTCTCTCAAAGTGTCAGCTGGTCGTGACCTAAAGAAAGGAATCAATCATCCTGTTGTTTGGTCTCCAAGCCAGGTGACAGAAAGGGTGCTTTTAAAAGGGTTCACCTGATTAGGTCAGGCCCACCCAATAAATTCTCCCTTTTGAGTGACTGATCAACCGATCAGGCACCTTACATCTGAAAAATCCTTTCATCCTTGCCATATAATATAACATAATCACAGGAGTGCTATCACATCATATTCACAGGCCCTGCCCACACTCAAGGGGAGAACATTATACAGCTTGTGTATATCAGGGGCAGGAACTTAAACATTTTACAATTCAGTATATTAGACCCCTTAATGTTACTTAAGGGACCACACTTCTCCCCTCAGCTCATGAGCTTTGGTGGGGCTGATCCCAATCCCCACCATTCCCTGATTTTACAGAAAAGTCAGTAATGAGCTGTTCTTTGTATAATACTAGATAGATCGTGTATTGTTTTATTCTCTCTAATTATTCGTTTTTATGTTTGTAATCTTGCCCCATGCTAGAATGTAAGCACCATGAGAGCAGGGACCTTATAGATCTTGTTCAATTTTCTGTCCTCTGAACCTCTTTGCTTTATATTGGGGGATAATTGCATCCAAATATATATGTTTTTGGTATATATCAGGGAACATTTGTCAAATGAGTTTTCTCCATTTTCATAGGAGAAAGGAAGCTTCCAGAATAGAATTGTCCTTGAACTATACAGCTAGCAAATGTTTCTGAAGAGACAATCTCTTCAAAACAAAGAATAATAGTAACCACTTCTATAACAATATGTGCCAGGCCCTGGGATCACTTGGTACTCCAAACCACTCTAAGGTGTACTTAGCGGGGAGGTGAGGAGGGCTAACAAATAACCTTGTCTTCTTGTATGTACATTTCACGGCTCCAAGCCGTCCGTGGTCTCCTCTGCAAGTGGCTCTTGCAAGCCTCCCGGACCTCAGAATCTGTATTTGCCTCCGGAGTGCAAGCGAGGGGCGAGAAAAATGTTACACGAGGCAGCCAAACAATTCTAGCGGCCAGCTTGGCAGTGCAAGAGAATGGGTAGAACTTGTTCCCCAGTTTTGAATCAAAACAAGCCCTCCGGGACGGTGGGGGAGGGCGTGCGGCTGCCCACGCCAGGGGGCGTTGGTGGGGGAGGGGCGTTCACGCTCTTCCCATTTCATTGGCTAGGACTCGGCCACGTGACCCAATCTACGGGCAGTAGGCGGGGCCGTCTCGCGCTTCGGCTTGAAAATGAGCCAACGGTCGTCGTCGTCGTCGTCGAAGTGGTCGTCGTCGGTCTTCGTGAGGACACCGTTGTTCCGGTGGCCAGACCGTTGATCGTGCTGATGGGACCTGCGGAACCCCTCGCAGCCCCGGCCACGTGGGGGGAGAAGTTGGTTTCGGGTGAGTCGAAAAAACGAGGAAAGAAGTTTTATTTCCTTTGTAAGCCTGCAACGCTGTTTTATGGGTGGACGCGGTTCCTTTTCTCTTTGCCTTTTTGTTCTTTTGGCCTTTTTGGCGGGGGGCGGAGGGGGGTTGTGTGTTTTGTTGTGTCCGTCAGGATAGAGCCCTGCAGCCCCCCCCCCCCCGGAGCTCAGTGCCTCATTTCCCTAGAAACTGGGCGGGGGGGACTCTGGTCCCCCCGCCTTTCCACCTCGGGGGTGAAGCTCCTCGAGGCCGGGCTTTGCCGTTAGAAGCATGGCCCACGTGACTTGCGCATTTCAGAGCTTTGCCTGAGACGCCGTAGTTGTGAAATTCGAGTTCGTCTCGTGGAATGTTCGCTTAAACGACAGAAGTTCAAAAGCGCGAACGTTGCGACTTGACCAGGAACAGCAAGGAACTCTTTGCAGATGTTTAGACAAAGTCTGAAAAAGCGCGGCGTTTTAACGGGGTGTGTGGCGTTGCAAGGAAAACTTAAAACCTAGCGAGGGCAGATTCAAGTCGGCTGAGCCGTATTAGAGATACATTGGAAACTGACCATCTTGAGGCGAATTTCTCTCCCCTTAATTCCAAAGGAGGAAATGTCTTCAACTCTGAAGGTGGTTTCATGTTTTATTTTTAAACTCTGGCCTGGGGAACGATTTCGAACCTTCAAGTGGCCAGGTAGTGCAAGAAAAAGCGTCTTTTGACCCAGATTTCAGTTGCGCGTTTTACTTTTACTCCGTCGTCTTCGTCAGCTACTCTCCCATCTTTCCGAACCGCTTGAGAGCCCCCTTGTGTGTCTCAGTGGCCCCTTCTGCTGCTAAATAGAAAGTGTGTGTTTCCTAGAAGCAGGGATAGTCACAGATTGATTATACCTACTTAGTGCCTGACGCAGCCAAGAGAAAGAAGCCACAGCATTTTTAACGGCTGTTGTTGTAAGCCCTGCTCTATTGTATGGGACCTCTTTCTCTTTTCCTTTTCGTTTTGTAGGTGTAACTTTTATTTTCTTAAAAACGTTTATTTTTGAGAGAGTGCAAGAGAGAGCGCAAGCGGGGGAGGGGGAGAGGGAGGCGGGGGGTGGGGTGGGGGGGGGAGAGAGAATCCCAAGCAGGCTCCCCACTGTGAGCAGTGAGCCTGACACGAGGTTCGAACTCCTAAACCTCCTAAACCGTGAGATCGGGACCTGAGCTGAAGACTTGGAGACTGAGCCACCCAAGCTCCCCTAAATTTTAGTTTTTAAGGTAATCTCTAGACCCAATGTGGGGCTTCGACCCGGGACCCTGACATTGAGTTGCAGACTCCACTGATTTGAGCCAGTCGGGAACCCCTCTCTCTTTTCTGTTCAGCTGGACTAATTGTTCTTGAAGGCAAGGAACATAGCTGATTATCTTGGAATCCCTATGCCTGTAATATTGCATGTGCCTGTGATTTTTTTTAAAATTACTATATAGGCTAATGATGGAAGGATTGCAAATGTGAATTTTCTTTACATGACCAACAGAATACGTTTTGTTTGTATTAGTAATTTCTAGGTTAAGTGTTTCATGATCAGAGAGCCGTTCATGGTATTCCTCCTTTGTGAAATATATTGATATTTTCTTGCAACTTAATCTGCGATCCGTTTTTGTGAATATGCCATGTACAATTGAAAAGTCTTGTGTATGATCCGAGTTGAGAGTTTTGCACACATTTCATAAGTTCTGCCTTGTTGATTACATTGTTAAGGTGTTGGTTCTTACTCATTTTTTGTCTGTATGAACGGACTTGTAGGGAGTTGAGTATTCTTGGTGGGACTTGTAGGGAGTTGAGTATTCTTGGTGCGTTTGTTTCAGTGTCCTTGCAACTTCTGTAGTTTTACTTCATTAAGGATACTTTTTTTTATAATATTCTTAAATGTTGTATCATCTTTCTGCATAGTGGCTTTTAATATAAAAACTGTCCCTCTTTTGTTTGCCTTGAAACTTGAATTTTCCTTTGGGGATACCAGGATATCTGCTTTTTTGCTTCTATTTTTCTCTTTCCATCATTCCTGTTGCCATTTGTCTGGCATACCTTTGTCCCATCGTTTGTATTTTAGCTTTCTTGAGTCACTGTTTGAGGTGTGTGTCTTATATACAAGAGAGTTGGGTTTTGTTCTGTGAGTGAAATTGAAAATGGTATTCTTTTACTGATCCAGGAAAGCCCATTTCCATTTAAGTTTTTGAAATAAGTTTATTTTATATTTTGTCAGTCTTTTATAATTGTGTGTTTTATTTGCTAGGTTTCTTTAGAAGGCCTGTATCCTTTGCTCTCTAATTTGACACACGCATATTTTTGGCATTTAGGAAAGTTTGCATTTTTGTTCTAGTGGTTATCTTGTTACTTCTACCTTTTCTTTTCTAAAGGTTTTATTTTTAAGTAATCTCTACGCCTAGCGTGGAGCTCGAACTCACTACCCCAAGATCGAGAGTTGCGTTGCATGCTGTAGTGACTGAGCCACCCAGGTGCCTGTATCCTTTTTTCAAAAAAAGATTTTTTGGGGGGCACCTGGGTGGCTCAGTTAAGTGTCCCACTTCAGCTCAAGTCATGATCTCAGGGTTTGGGAGTTTGAGCCCTGCGTCAGGCTCTGTCCTGACAGCTCAGATCCTGGAGCCTGCTTCAGATTCTGTCTCTTGGTCTGCCTCTGCCTCTGTCTCTCTCTCTCTCTGTCTCTGCCTGCCCCCCCTTCTCTCTCTCTGTGCCCCTCCCCTGCTTGTACTCTGTTTCTCTCAAGAATAAGTGTTAAAAAAAGTGAAGTTTTTTTTTTTTAAATAATCTCTACACCCAACATGTGGCTTGAACTCACGACCCTGACCTCCAGTCCCATGCTCTTCCCACTGAGGCAGCCAGGCAAATGTTTATTCATCTTTGGGAGAAAATGTGAGTGGGGGAGGGGCAGAAAAAGAGGGGGATAGAGGTTCTGAAGAAGGCTCTGTACTAACTGCAGCGATCCTGATACGGGGCTCGAACCCACAAACCACAAGATGGTCACCTGAGCTTAAGTGCACCGACTGAGCCACCTAGTCGTCCTGACATTCATACCTTTTTAAGGTACGCCCAGCTTATTTTCTTGTTGAACCCGCTGAGGTCTGGTTTATTGGGTTTTTTTCCTTAATTTATTTTTAGTTTACATCCAAGTTAGTTGGCATATAGTGCAACAATGATTTCAGGAGATTCCTTTATGCCCCTTACCCATCTCCCTGATCTGTCGCTTTTTAATTAGTATCATAACTTCCGCCTATTCCGTTCTTTCACTTTCCCTTATCCCGTTTATTAGTTGCGTTGCTTTTACTTTATCAAAACGTCCACCTCCATAGAGGAGTCTTTCACTCTCTCCATCCCGCATTTGTTTGGTTCTTTGAATCTGTATGCTCCGTCGTCCCATCCGCTCACTAATCAAAATGCTTTACTGTCCGTCGTCTGGCCGAAGTTTTCCAGCTAGCTCTCGGGCGGAAGAAGCTCGCCTTCCAGTACGCGAGTTGGCAAACTTTTTCCCCAGCAGGCCACATAATGAGTATGTTAGGCCTTGCACGTCATACGGTCTCTGCTACACTACTCAGCTCTGTGGTAATCTCTACGCAGCATAAAAGCTACTAGAGACAGTAAACAAATGGGTGTAGATGTATTCCCATAAAACTATCTGTGAACACTGAAATTGAACTTGCTTATAATTTTCTCTGGTTGTGTTAATGCTTTTGATTTTCTTGTAGCCAATTAAAAACGCAGGAAACCGTTTTTACTTAGCTCCGTCCCCAAAAAACAGGACAGGTTGGATGTGGTCCATGAGCGTAATTTGCCAACATTTGTTCTAGGAGATTCCTCCGAAAGGGATCACGGGTGCAGAATTCCCTAAGCTTTTGTATGTTGAAAACGTGTGTGTGTGCGTGTGTATGTTGTTAATAGCCTTGATACTTGAAGGCAGCATTATTGGAGATAAATTCCTTGGTTCATGCTTCCTTTTACTGAACGTTATAAATGCTGCTCCATTTTTGAGTTGCTTCATATGTTGTTTTCGAATGTCTGATACCCGTTTAATTCTTTGCGTCTGTATGTTACTTGATCTTTTTGCCTGGAGCCCTTTAACATTCTGTCTTTACCTTTGAAATCTGACAGTTGAAAGACTGTATTCTCAATGTATAGGTAGAGATAGGTCTTTTTTTATTTCTGGAAAATTTTCTTGGGTTATAATTTTAAAAAATTGTTTTAAATGGTTTTTTTTTTTTTTTTTTTTTTTTTTTTTTTTTTTTTGAGAGAGAGAGACAGAGCACGGGTGGGTTGTGGAGCGGAGAGAGGGGAACAGAGATCGAGAGGGAGACACAGAATCTGAGGCAGGTTCCAGGCTCCGCGCTGTCAGCATAGAGCCCGACGCAGGGCTTGAAGCCATGAGCCATGCGTGAGATCACGACCTGAGCCAAAGTCAGACGCTTCACTGACTGAGCCACCCAGATGCTCCTTGTGTTATAATCTTAAAGTCCTAGCTTTGTTCTATTGATTTTCTTTTCACCGGGACTGCAATAATACGTCATTCCTTTTTTGTCTTCTATTTTCATTATTTTCTCTGCCACCCTTTTCACTTTCCTATCACCTTTTCATTCTATTGGTGGTTTTCCTGCCCCTTAATATTTATCAGTGCCCTCTGTTAAATTTTACTGCGGTCTATTCTCACTTGGCGCCTTGTAATTTATTCTTCATTTGTAAAATAACTTTGTATTTTTCTCCCATTTATTTATTGTGTCAGGGAGAGTGTGTGCGTGCGTGAGCGCGTGCAGTGTGCGTGTGAGTGGAGGAGGGGTGGAGAGAGAGAATCCCAAGCAGCTCCACGGGGTCCACGCAGAGCCTGATGCGGGGCCCCATGAGCCGTGGGACCAGGACCTGAGCCGAGATCAAGACTTGCATGCGTAACCCACTGAGCCACCCAGGTACCCCTCGAGGTAATTTTTTAAAAATTTCACCACATGTCCATTTGTGTCCATTGAATTAAATATCAACGTAAATTAAATTATCTTCCGTTATTTGTTTTTGCCGTATGATTGTTTTTCAGGGGTCGGGGTTACCTCAGTTGATACGTATTAAATTTAATTTCTAAGATTTTTGCAAAATTCTATGTGTACCAGTCACCTTCTTGTTCATTTTTGTGGCATTGTGTATTTTACAGGATTTCTAGCTTACTGACACACTCTTCTGTCAGTATGGCAAAGTCCAGATACTTTAGTGGATTTCTTTATTTTGGTTGATGTGGGGAGATTGTGTTTTCTTTGATTTTATGGGTCTCTTGTCTTGCATGACCCTAAATTTTTCTGTTTTGCGTCTTTGCCACTTCACCCAATTGCCTGTGGATGTTTTTCCCTTCCTTTTAACTTTTTTTTTCCGTCTCTTAGAAGCTATGGGTTTTGAAGACTGCTCCTTCAAATTGCATGTACTTAAGTCCTCTCCCTATCATCTATGTTCAGATACCTGTTTTTTTTAGTAATTTTCAGACAGAGGATGGATTTATGCTGTATCACCGTGTTTTTGGATCCACCTTAGGCCTGGTTGCTGTTTCCTCTCCTTTCTCTTTGCTTGGTTTTGGTGTAAGCTGCTTTTTTCCTTCTTGTTTTTATGTTTTTGAAGGAAACATTAGAAGATAGAGGCTGAGGTGGCCTTGGTTGTCTCGGCCACATTAGAAGGCCCTAAAAATGGCTGCACTTCGAAAGGAAGGCTTCTTTTGTTATGGGAGAGGAAACATTGTTAAAACACCATCTGTATTTTTGCGAAGACTGCTGCTAACATGCTGTCAAGGTCAAAGATACCTGAATTATTTCAATTTATGGTAAGCCACACCACTCTGAGAAACCCCAAGTAGATCTTTGATGACTTCATGGAATCTTTTAGAACTCAGGCTGTTTGTCTACATTTGCTTCCGTCGTTTGGATACCGCCAGAAACTTTACTTTGGGGTTAGGACAGTATGAGTAATCCATGCTGTTGAGTCATGTACAATGAATGTAATTATAAAAGTTAGACTGAGGGTTTTTTTCCTAAATTCCTGGTAATGTCAAATGATAAACAAGTCACCTGAAGTGTCAATCATTTGAGAAAAGTTTCTGCAGTCATTTTAGTGCTACTGGGAATGTTACAGATAAAAAATGCCTGTTCTTTGAGTGGAATAGAATATTACCAATTAAGATGCTGGCTTTTGTATCTAGTAAATAACGTGTTACTGTCATCAGATACCAAACCAAACAAATAATAGTTTCTTAATGGTTGCGGCCTTAATGTAGTGGTTCATTGATGATGTCTGTTTACGTGATCTGCTGATACTCTTACAGCTCACTGGAAGCAAAGTAACCCCTTTGCAGATCAGCTGGATTAGAGATTCCAAGAAAGCAGTACAGTTAATGTACAATCTGTAATTTATATTGTGTTGTACTTAAAAGGGATATTCTGAGCCACTTTATGCAAAAATAAGACCTAGCTGGCAATTTGTCTTTGAAACTTCTGTATCTGATAGATCTTTAAAATAGGAATAAAGTAAATTCAGTCTGTATTCATTCACTCATGCACAAATTACTAAGAATTTGCCCTTTGGGAAGTTGCATTAATTCTTTTCTTGCCTAACTGATGATTTATGCGACACTCATCTTTTTTAAAGTTTTATTTAAGCAATTTCTGCACCCAACATGGGGCTTGAACTCATAACCCTGAGATCGAGTCACATGCTGTGCTGACTGAGCCAGCCAGGTGTCCCTTGCTTGACCTGTAGTTTTAGCTACGCTGTTTTCCACTGTGGTTAACCCCAGAGAGATTTATCCTGACGCACAGACCCCCCAGCTGGCTTTGCTACTAACTCCAGTGTGCAGCATCAGCTGAGCTCTGTTTTGTGTCTTTGTGCGCCCCCTCCCTCTCTTGTTCTACCACACTTTCTCTTCCACACCCACACTCTTTTCAAGCCTCCTCACTGTTAGAACCGCCTGTCTCGCTGTTCTTGGGTTGTACTTCTGCTTCAGTCAGGTACGCCGTTCCCCGACTCTACAACAGTCCCTGTGCTTCCCCATCATCATGCTCTCACTCTTGCTGGTCCCTCAGGCAGCATTAGTTACCCTTATCATCTCTGCAAAAGGCTATAAATCCTTCAAGTCCAGCCGAAATGCTCCCTTCTTTATGAAGCCCAGCCACGACTCCATACTCAAAAAAACTTAACATTTGTCTAACACATTTTTAAAATACTTAGTTTTAGTTTTGAAAAAGAGAGAGAGAGAGGAGACAGAATCTGAAGTAGGCTCCAGGCTCTGAGCTGTTAGTGCACAGCCTGATATCAGCAGGGCTTGAACCCACGAACGGTGAGATCGTGACCTGAGCGAAAGTCAGATGGTTAGGTGACTGAGCCACCCAGGTGCCTCTCTAATGCTTTGTTTATACTTCTTGTGTGGTATTTCTGTTACTGGACCTTATAGCTGGTAATCGTGTTTCCATAGGTACGTTATCTTAAACCATGCTGTGAACCCTTTGATGGTGAGGATAGTCATCTGGTTTTTCTCTGTATCCTTAGCACCTGATTTAAGGAATGGCTTACACTAGATATTTATTAAGAAAGAGGAACAAGAGCAAATCGTGATCATATTAAAAGCTGGTGCATTGGTTCAGCTAATAAATAACAATGACTTGGACAACGGGAATAGTGGTGGGTGTCTGCAACATTCTGGTAATTCTAAAATAGATCTCTGTATTGATAAGCACAGAGCTTTCAGCAAAATTAAAGAGAAGTACTATTGAACATGATCTTACAGGGGTGCCTGGCTGGCTCACTCAGAAGAGCAAGTTGTCTCTTGATCTCGGCGATAGGAGTTTGAGCCCCACATTGGGTGTAGAGACTACTTCAGTGAGTGAGTGAATAAACCAACTAACATGATCTCCAACATCCCACATGGTCTAAATCCCATCTACCATGCTTTCTCTTGTTACCTCCCTTATAGCTATAATGGTTTATTTTTAGGTCATTCATTCATTCAGTATTTACTTAGCACCTACTCTGTCTGAAGCATTTTAAGTATTGGGTCTATACTTGTCAAGTAATGAAAGCTGCCATTAGAGCAAAGGCTTCGTATGTCCTATTTGACGAAGGGTTTATCCAAATGAAACGCCCTCGTAAGTTGAGGAAGATCTTTAGTCTTTTGAAGAACTCCCTTCGTATTAATCTATCCTTTATATGTAGGATATTTTTGTTTGTACTTATGCATATATATTTATATATATATCTCCCCATATATCCTTCCTGTGGCTCTTTCTACTTACTAAAAATTATTTTCAACTTTTTTTTTTTTTTTTGAGAGAGGGTGCATGCGAGTGTGGCAAGGGCAGAGAGAGTCCCAAGCAGGCTCCATGCTGTGAGCGCAGAGCCCAATGAGGGGCTCAGTCCCACGACCCTGGGATCATGAGCTGAGCTGAAATCAAGAGTCGGAGGCTTAACCAACTGAACCACACAGGTGCCCCTAAAAATTACTACTTTTCAATTTATTTTAATTTTTTTATTAAAAAAAGTTTTTAATGTTTATTTTTGAGACCAAGAGAGAGACCGAGCATTAGCAGGGGAGGGACAGAGAGAAGAGGGAGACACAGAATCGGAAGCAGGCTCCAGGCTCCGAGCTGTCAGTGCAGAGCCCCATGTGGGGTCGGTTTGAACCGTGAGATCATGACCTGAGCCAGAGTCGGGCTCTCAACTGACTGAGCCACCCAGGTGCCCCTAAATATTATTTTTAAAATTCCATTAATGATTTATTTTCCTTGTAAAAATATCTGTATAACTACCATCAGTACCCTTCCAAAGAAGTAATTGTTGCTTTAAGTTTAATGTTAATCATTCTAGAACATTTCCCATGTGGTGAGATACTCAGAAAATGTGGTATTTTGTGTACAGGATTTTCACAAAAATGATACTATATTCTCCATGTATTCTGGAACTTGTTTTTTTACTCAGCATATCTGGGGTGGGTGTATGCATATATATCCACTCCTCTATTGATGAACCTTTCAGTTATTGACAATTTGTAGCTAATATACAGATGCTGTATATTTCTGTTGTGCACGTGTGCTAGAATTTCTCTAGGTTATAAACTACGAAGTACAATCGATGGGTCCCTTATTCTTACCGTGTACTGAATTGTGGGGGGATTGGCTTATCTCTTCATATACTGGACTGGAAGCTGCCTGTTAATAGCAGCCATCTCTGTGTACCCGGGGCTTGGAACAGAGTCCTGGGACAGGGACTGACTAGACAGATGAATGAAAGGAAAGTCCTGGAATCGTATATGTTGACACCATTCCCTCTGCGAGCTTTGTTTCACAAGCCTTCCGTGGATGCGTGTGGATCTACTGACAGCCAGGCCAGAAACTGGAACCCTGTTTCCTGCTCTCCGACTAGTCTCTCTAACTTTTATCCTCTTCCTTTCTTCCTTATTCTACTCCTTTTTTTCCCTTCTATACCTAAATCCTTAGCTCCTCTAACCCACCTCTGCTTTCTCCTCTTGCTTCTTTCCGAGTTGGGAGTTGCTGAAGCTGAACGAGTGAACCTTAATCAAAACATCCGTGCATTTTGACATCCACCTCTGGAAATCTGCCTGATACCACAGTGATACATGTGGCCCTATTTTTATATTTCCCTAATCTTTCAAGGCAGATTTGGATAATCTCCATCACACATGCCAAGTTCCCCTCCCCCCATTATGGTCGCATTCTGTGAAGATCCTTCCACTTACTGCCTCCATCATAGGGATATGAGTCCTAAGAAGAATGAGACAGATGACTAGGGAACAGTATATTCACAATAAGCACTAATTCCACTCCAGAGAAGAATAATTCAAGAAAGAATTTTTCCTTCCCACATAGGTTGTTTAGAGTAAGGAGTTTAGCTGTCTAAATGACGAAAAGAGGCGAGTAGAATTACATAGCTGTGCTTGCCGTGCAAGTTCTCTAGCAGCTTCATAACCTGCAGTTACCTCATCCCCTAGAGCAGGAGCAGGAAAACTGTGCCCCCTCCCCCAGCCATATCTACCCCACTGCCTGGCTCTGTAAGTGAAATTGTATCGGGAGACCAAACGCTCGTTTGTTGATGGTACTATCTGTGGCTGCTTTCTTGAGACAGAGGGTTGAGTTGCTGGAACGGAGATGGCCTTGTGGCTCACGAAGCCTAAACTATTTACTTACTGGTCCTTTACGTGTGCGGTTTGCGGACCCCTGCCCTACAGAAAGAGCAAGTGGCGGTGACGATTCAGTAACTGCTCCAAGAAGGCAGGGATCGGCAGACTCGCTTCTGTCGTAATTGAGCTACGCAGCTGTTTCATCTAGCTCCAGTCCTTTCTGTCCTGGATCTCCTGCCTCTAACCCTTCATCCTTGTGATGCTGCCACAGTAATCTCAGGACGGTACTGGGCTCTTTTTTGCCAGAACTCTGTATTGCAGGGCCCCCTCTTGTCACAGCTTTTTTTCAACCGACTGCCCCTGAATCCCCAACATCGTCTCCTTGTTCAGGGAGGTTAAATCTGAACATAGCCTCCTCTCAGGCAGCGAGGTCCTGCCTCTGTGCATCTGCTCAAGCAGCTTTTTTTTCTTTTCTTTAAATGTCCTTCTTACCCTCTAGATGACATCATGAAATCTTACCCATTCTCTAAAACCCAACTCCAGAATCTTATTTCTCTATGACTCTTCTTAGCAACTCAGCCCACGGAAATGGGTCAATTCTGTTTTTTAAAATTAATTTACTTTGAGAGAGAGGGAAGGGCAGAGAGAGAGAGAAAGAGAAAATCTCAAGCAGTCCCTGCACCATCAGCCCAGAGGCCAGCATGGTGCTCAAACCCACGAACTGTGAGATCCTGACCCGAGCCGAGATCAGGAGTCCAAACTCAATGGACTGAGCCGCCCAGGTGCCCTTAGATCAGTTCTAAGGACGGTTCTTGAAGCATACGGCTTCTGGTAGCCTTACAGATGCAAATCGATAGTTTTTGTTGGTATGGGGCTGCCTGGCTGGTTCAGTCGTGGAGCGTGGGACTCGATCTCGGGGTCGTGAGTTTGAGCCCCATGTTGGGCATAGAAGTTACTGAAAAAATAGTTTTTGTGGGTACAGTCTCTTGTTCTCCTTTATATCATCGGGGTTCCCCCCTCCCCCGAGGCTGAGGGGCCTGGAGGCTTTGATTTCTCAGCTGGTCCACAGGGAAGTGGCGGGTCCAGCACAGGGCCACCTTGGGCGGGGAGCACCTCACCGGGCCCTTGGCCCGTGGCCGCAGCTGCCTCCCTCTGCTCCTGCCTCGTCTTCCACCGGAGCAGCCACCGCTCTCGCTCAGACTCCTCCGTGTGCCTCACGTAACCGAGATGCTCCCGGGAGTCCCGGTCTCGCTACTCGTGCTCTCGGGCCGGGACACTGGCGACGCGGTCACGCTTGCGCTTGAGCGGCCAGGTGAGGTAGCGGGCGCGGCGGTCTCCCCGTCGGAGCACCGGCGGCGCATCCGTCGTCTGCCACGTGGCCGCCGTCTCGTGCTCCTCGAGTCCAGGGAAGGGGCATCCACGCGGACGGGCGCCGCCACGGCTGTAGTCTCTGCAAGCTTCTGCAGGCCGGCTACGTGTGTGCGTTTCAAGGCGACACGAAATGTAACGTCCTGTGTTCTCGGCTATCGCCGCTCTAAACAAGTGGAAGGAGAGGGTCTGTTTTCGCTTGGAGAGATTTCAGGGACGACGACTAGGTAGCATTTTTCCAGAAGAGCAGAACACATTGTGAGAAAAAAAGTTTTTCTTGTCAGTCTAGCAACTTCCACCTCCTCCTGTAAAAATTCATTTCCCCAGTCCATACTTAAGTCAGAATCGCGAAGAAGAAAAATGCCACTTTAATGAGAAGGAAATCGAATGAACTACGAACATTAACATTTGCAGAATTAGATGGATAGTAAAGAACATCAATCCAGTTGAGTATGTTTTTAGGAAATCATGATTTCCTAGGTCTAAATACGACCAGAATGTCTCGAAAAACAAGTTGGTACATAAATGCGCTGTCAGGAAGATTCTGTATTCTCACTCCCACAGTTCTGCTTCTTAAGCCCAAACGGAATATTTCACTATGGCAACGTAAAGGAAATTACTCCGCCTCAGATTGAAATGGGAAGATTCTAGCATACATGTGGTACAGTAAGCCAAGATCTAACTATGAGTGCTCAACGGCAAAATCTTCTGTTGACTGTTGTTTCTGGTTCTTGTGGAAAAGTCCCCTTCCGTCTCACGGCCGGTCCCACCTTTCCATCTCCTCTGCTCTCTCGTTAACTACAAGCCACCTCTACTGGCCTTTCTTTGGTGGAAGTGTGTCCTACGAGTTGCATGCTAAAAACGTATCGGTTATTTATCTGAACTGCAGATTGAACCGAGCACCCTGTCTCTTGTATCTGGCAGCCGTACTTTCTGAACTGGTTCAGGTTCAGGTTCCTGAACTTTCTGAGCTCGGCCAGGTTCCTGGTGCCGGGACTGGGTAGCCAGGGGCATACTCCTCCCCTGCAGCCAGGCCCGGAAGACCTGCCAGAGGCTAGACCCTTCCCCCTCGGCATCCTCGCCCTTGCTAGATCACAGCCGGCCGTGCTCTGTACTTGGTATCACTACACCATCAGTCCCTCTCTGGGCTTGAGGCCACTGCCCTGGGTTTAGCTTCATCACCTTTTGCCTGCCGTCTTTGTGGTCACTTCCCGAGTGGTCTTCGCTCTTCCTTGTCTCCTTTTCATTCATCTCCCTTCGCTCCCCGCCCACCTCTTCGACCTTTCCTTCTTTTTATCCCAGCGTTTTCTTGCACCGTACCTCCTTCTCCTCCTCCTTTGCGTGTTATTTTCCAGCCACGCTTGTTCTGCGAACGTGCCATCTTCTTTCTCGTCTCTGCCTGGATTCCAGTGACCTAGAACAAATGCCCCCCACGCCCGCCTGAAACCACACTCCCACTCCGCTCCACCTGCTGAGCGCTTGACTTTTAAGAATCAACTTGAAGGTCTCGACCACTAAAAGCTGTTTCGTACTGCCGTGTGCTCTCTCGGATAACGGTATGAGGCTCCAGCACACATCTCCCATACACTGAGCCTTTCTAAGAACACAGGGAAGTGGGTTAGTATTCGTTTGTCTGGGGAAACCACAGTGGTAGATGGCTTTATAGGGTGCATGCTGTTTCGTCCGCGTAACAAAGTCATCGATGCCAGAATCAGAGCGCCTTTTTGCTAGGGCTTAGATCAGGAGCCAGGAAATCGGCTGAGGGTCCAGGGGCCAAGCTAATTCAGCAGGAGGGATGAGATGCGAGATTGGGGAAAAATCTTGCTCCTATTCGCTTCGGTTTTGGTCATATCTTGTTTCGTGTTAATTGTGGCATTTGTTCTTGTTTTTCCTTTTACTTGGAACTGGGAGGCTAGACCACCATTTCAGGGAAGCTGGAAAATCCTGAAAAATTGAGATAGATACCCAACCTTGCGTTAATAAGATAACTGCCAGTGTGAATAGCACAGAAGAGAAATCCATCATTTTTTTAGTGTGTATGCTTACAAAATTCTGTAGACCGTTAACGTCAGGAAGAAGTAGGCCAATCTACAGAAGTCAAAGGAAAGTCACCCCTAAGATTTTAAAAGCAGCTGCTTTTAGTTGGAGACATGGCTTTAAAAAACAACCCTTGGTAAAACTTAGTGATTCTTTGTATGTCTGTTACTAAGCACCATTAAATGTTGGCTTCCCCAGACAACCCTTTAAGAATTAGGTCATAGGTGTGTGCTCTATTCCCCTAATAAGGCTTTTGGGTAACATCTAAAGCAGTGGTTCTCCATAAGAGACTTTTAACGATAGAGAACAAATCGAGGGTTGATGGAGGCGAGTGGGTGGGGGATGGGCTAGATGGGCGATGGGCATTAAGGAAGGCACTTGCGGGGATGAGCTCTGGGTGTTGTATGGGAGTGATGAATCACTAGATTCTACTGAAACCAATAGCGCACTGTGTGTTAATTAATTAGAATTTAAATAAGAACTTGAAAAAAAATAAAGCAGGGGTTCTCAACCGTGGTTGCGTGTTAAAATCACACGCGGAGCACTTATCAAATACTGTTATCTGGGAACCAGATTCTAGAGATTCTAATGTAAGAAGTCTGGGGTGGGGCCCCGGGGCATTGGCATTTTTTTCAAAGACCTCCCTCCCTCTGCCCCCCAGGTAATTCTTACGTGCAGCCAGGGGGAGATGCACAGATTTCTTTCAGTAATTGACCTCTCTTACTGAGACTTCACCTTTTACTTTGTATAAAGTGTACTGTATGTATAAAGCGTTCCTTTCCCAAGGACAAGCGGAGCTGGACGCAAGGCTGTAGGCTCCTTGGATGTAGTTGCAGCGTGACTTTCTCCCGTGTCTGCTCAGTCAGGCCTGTAGGTAGCCAGAGTCTATAGCCCGTGGCCCAGGTAGCTGAAAGTCATGTCGTACACCTCTAGAATGTGCTGCAGATACATCATCAGGAGAATTCATAGAGGACAGTCCACCCATAAGATGTGACTATACGTGGTACTAAAAGTGTTTGCTCTTTCCGTCCCGAGAAGGATGCTTTTAGGAACAAAAAGACTTGGAATTCATCCGTGCTGCTTTTATTCAGAATGTCCTGTATTCCCAAAGGACGAGTGGATTCCAAAGTTCTTCAATAGTTACAGTTGTATTTATCCTATATTGAGCCACAACTGTAGAATTTACAGTCACAATTGCCACCAAGTACGTCATTTCCATGTTTACATTTTTCCCTTGACCCTTTTGTATAAATGGTGGTAAGAACGAATTGGAGCGAATGTCTCTCTCGGGTCTGTCGTTTGGCATTAAATAGTGGCGGTCTAAAACAGGATTTTACACTAGTAATTGAAAGCCCCAGGGCATCCCGCTTGGGAATGCGTTGGAAACAGTGTCTCCATCTTCAGCAAAAATTATGAAGGAATTACGGGGAGTCACTGCTGACATGAAACTCTTCTGGAAGGGTGGTATGTCTCAGGATTTATAAACTGACCTATAAATAGCAGTTGGGAAAACGGTCTAGCAGCAGCCATAACACCGATAAGCTAAATAAAAGCATCAGAATTTCTGAAACCTGGGAGCTTCTTTTTATAGCTGTGGGAGATGATTGCTTTCATCATGGGTCCACTTCTTACCTATTTATTCTATAGTTTAGTGGACCCAGGCCCCACATCCTTTTGTGTTGTCCTGGAAACAGGCTTCCTTAGAGTGGGAAACAGCAAACACACATTAATTAAGTGGGCTCCTTCCCTTACTTGTGAGGCTCCAGACAAATAATATAACTTTACCACTAACACGATATACTGTGAGCGTCTCTCTGAATTCTGAAGTGCTCATCTATTCCCGTAGTGGCTCCTCGATTGCCGTGGGTGTGTACAGGAAGCTTGGGTGTTTAGAGCAGGGTTCCATCAGGAATCCCCTTTGCCCACCCCCCCTTTTGGTAAATGGGCTTGCCTCTGTGGACAGCAGGTCAGAGCTTCAGCCTCCCGTGAAATGGATTCGTTGTAGGAAGCCACTGTGGTATAAGGAGGGAGCATGTAGAAGGCTGGGTAGAGAGATGTTCATTGGGGGGACTCTGGTTAAATGTGGCCCCAGTAGTCCTTTGAAGTTACTTTGTGGCCAGTGATAGGAGGAGATCGATAGATACATAGATACATAGATAGATAGAGGATCTTTTCACATCACAAAATAGGGTTTTACATGTAATCTGTTGGTTTGATTGCAGAGAAGAAATACTGCTAAAGTTAACCAGCATAATCTATGGCTAGGGGGTTTCTGATGGGCGGGGCCAGAACAGAGGGGCTGGGAGGGAAGCTTCCCCTTCATTTTTAGTCTTTTAAGCATGAGTACTGTATTCAGGAGGGCAGTACTTGGTGCTACAAGCAGAGGGAAATTAGGACTCATCAGCTTCTCTTGTCAGCCACTGAGGGAATGTCGACCTTAGTGTTTGGTTAAGTTTGTTAATGTATTTATATTTCTGTGTCTGAAGTACTCAGAAGATACGTGCTGAGGGTAAGATCACCATCTGGGGTAGTGAAATAGGTACTCCCCGACATCATACTTACTAAGCCAAGCAGGATACTCTTTCGGTTTTTAATCTGGTCCTTCTGAGCCGGAACCAGAAATGTGGATTTCCGATGGAGTGATGGTTGCGATTTGCATGTAATGTCTTGAAAATGATCTCATGGTAAAATACCACACACACACACCCCCCCACAAAACAGTCACAGATTCGTAGATTCTCCCAGTGTGAGCCCATGGGGTTACTGCTGGATTTATCTGGGATCTGTAGCTTCTTCCCTCGAGAGGTCTTGGGTCTTCCTTTTTCCCTTTCATGCTGGGTGCCACTGCAATAGCCTTTTTAAAAATTTTCATTGAAATGTAATTTATATGTAACTATAACTCTTATCAGACAAGTTGTTGGGACCGGTCACAGAAGAAGGCTCAAAGATGAATTTTTTAAACGTGACATTGCTTGGTTCATGTTAAATAAAAGCTAAAAAATTCATCTCCTGAGCTTGCTGAAATTTCTACAAAATCTTCTCTTCCATTTCCATTACGATACCTCAATGAGACTTGCTTCTGTATTGCATTTTTATGTTTTTAGATTTTCCCAAATTGTGCTAAAATGTGCATAACATTTGCCACGTCAACCATTTATTTTTTTATTTCTTTATTTTAGAGAGAGGAGGGAGCACAAGCAGGGAGAGAGGCCAAGGGAGAGGGAGAGAGAATCCTAAGCAGGCTCCACGCTCGGCATGGAGCTTGACACAGGGCTCGATCTCACAACCCTGGGATCGTGACCTGAGCCCAAATCGAGAGGAGGACGCTCAACCGACTGAGCCACCCAGGCGCCCCCATTTTAACCACTTTGGAGTGTACAGCTCCGTGGCATTCAGGACGTTTACGCTGTTGTGCATCCTTCACCATCGGCTATCTCTAGAGCTTCTGTCACCTTGCAAAACTGAAATTCGTACCCGGTAAACACTAACTCCTTGTTTCTCCCTCCCCCTAGCCCCTGGCACCCACCATCCTACTTTCTGTCTCAATGGATTGGACTCCTCTGGGTACTGTATGTAAGTGGAATCCTACAGTTTTTGTCCTTTTGTTGTGACTAGCTTATTTCGTTCAGTGTAATGTCCTTAAGGTTCCTTTATGTTGTAGCATGTGCCAGAATTCCCTTTCCTTTTAAGGCTGAATAATAATCCATTGTATGTATGTAGCACATTTTCTTTGTTCATTCATCGGTCAGTGGACATTTGGGTTGCTTCCACCTTTTGGCTGTCATGAGTAATGCCGTTATGAACGTGGGTATACAGAGATCTGTTCAAGTTCCTGTTTTCATTTCTTTCGGACGTATACTCAGAATTGTTCAATCATATGGTAATTCCACATTTAATTTTTTGAGGGTCCACCATGCTGTTTTCTGCGGTGGCTGTGCCATTTTACAGTCCCATCAGCAGTGCACGAGGGTTTCAACTTCTGAACATTCTCACCAACACCTGTTATTCCTTGTCTTTTTTTAATAACAGCCATCCTAATGGGTGTGAAATGGTATTTCATTGTGGTTTGGAATGGTGCTTACTGGACATTCATATATGTATCTTCTTTGGAGAACTGTCTATTCAAGTCCTTTGCCTATTTTTGAATTGGGATGTCTGTTTTTTGGATGTGGAGTCCTGCAAGTTCTTTATTCTGGACGTTAACCCCTTATCGGGTACATGATTTACAAATATTTCCTCCCATTCCATGGGTTGCCTTTTCACTTTGTTAGTATCCTTTTGTTTTTGTTTTATTTTTTTTAACGTTTATTTATTATTTTTGAGACGGAGAGAGAGCATGAACAGGGGAGGGGCAGAGAGAGAGGGAGGCAGAGAGAGAATCCCAGGTAGACTCCGTGTCATCAGCGCGACATGGGGCTGGAACTCACTAATTGGGAGATCGTGACCTGAGCTGAACTCCGCAGCCGACGCTTAACCCGCTGAGCCACCCGGGCACCTAATTGATAGTGTCCTTTGATGCATAAGTACCGTAGCTTCAATATGCCCTGCTATACCTCGTCCTTATGCTTCTCTCCCTCCTTCCCCCTTCTCTCCGCCTTCCTCCTCCCTCACATCCCTCACATCTTCCCATCCCTCCTCTCTGTCCCTCTTTCTCTTCTCTCAGCCTCCCTCCACCCTCCCACCTCTTCCAAATGTGGAGTCTCTACACATTCGTCCTCTTTCCTCAAGTCTCACTTCCTCTGTCATCTTTCATTTTGGGTTGAAAGCTTGAAGTAGACACGGTGACAGATGTTTGCTATCAATCCTTGAGCTTTGACAGTTTGCGTAACTACCATATATGCACCGCCGTCGCTTTTTTTCTGCGAGGAGCCGTAAGCCCTGTCGGGCCGGGTCAGTTTGCTGAGTGAAAGGAGGCCGTAGCGGGTGGCTTTCCAGCACTGCGTGGACTGCAGGTCTCGTGTGCAGTGCTTCCCAAGTGTAATATTTCGCCACCGTGGGGGATCTGAGAAGGTGGTGGGAAGGGGGCAGAAGGATCTCCACGGGCTGGTTGTTACGGAGCTATCTTTGAAGGTAGTATAAGGGAACGGACCCCGAGAGGGTAGGAGGGACCCCGAGGGGTAGCAGGGAACCGCACTGAATTTCCCCCGGAGACAAATATGTGACGAGGCCTGGGTTGTGATTTCCTGTGCAAATCCCCTGCTGTGGACCACGTGACTAGTACACAGTGGAAGCAGAGGTGGTTCTTACTGTTGGGTGCTGCGAGTGTTAGTAGGACGGGCAGCAGAACTACTTTGGGGACACGAAACATCCGGAAAACCTGCAAAAACTTCCGGAAAGCATAACAACCAATAAACATAAGTATTCTTCTTTCTGATAGGAGCTTTACTGTAAAACTACGCACATAACAAAAAGGACTTTTACTAAAAGGGCAAAAAGAAAAGCACACAGAGGTGCCTTTTGAATAAGTTATTATCCATTTGTTCATGTCTCTCCTGGCATTAGTATTTATTTTGCGCAAATCCTACGAACCGGACGGTTTTTCACTCCAGAAGGAGTTTTATTTTCTTTTCTTGCATTATTAATGATACACTTTATTAGCCATATATCAACATCACGGACACATTTTTTACCAAAGGGAGAGTGGCTTTGGTGTGAAGGAAAAGGCAGCTGTGGTCTCCTGGCAGCGGCCCCATTTTTCCCTGTTGCCCCAGGAGGGTGTTCCATTTTCCTGCCGTGATTTCTCGCAAAGGGGGTTGTGAATTTCTCCCGCTTCCTTTTCCTTCCTTTTCGACAGAAGTCGAGAAGACCCCTGCCCTCGGGGAAATGGGGCTGGGCATCTGGGGATTTGCTAGGCTGGCTTTCCAGCAGGTCCTCATCCAGCAGCTAGAGCTGGGCCTTGGCCTGGGAGCCGGAGCCACCTGCTTTTGTATTCACCGGCAGTGCAGGCCGAGCACCTCCAGGGAAAATCTCCTTCTGAAAAGGTCTGTTGGTATCACACGGAAGACTTCCAGGGAGGAAAAATAAGTCAAGTTGTGTTGTTTTAGTCCCTCACAAACGTGTTGCTTTCTCCACGTTTTGCATCTTTTTTCTTAACGGCTCCATCTTGTTTGCTCCTTAATGAAAGGATTAGGCCATCATCGTGGTTGAAAGTTTAATTTCCCATTATCCTGAGGGATGTACTCTTCCAAATTATCCTCCTGTCAGTGCAGTCAGGGGAGTTACAACTGCATTTTGGAATTACTGTCTTTGGCAAATGTCCCTTTAGGGTTTCAGTTGTGCAAAAAAGGCAGGAAAAAAACAAAGTGGCTGTCAGAACACCGTGTTCAGTGCTCCAGAACAGGTCCTTTACCACCTTACTTAATTCTTAAAACTAAAGTACGAAGGAATAGAATAACGAGCAGAAACTTACCTCCTAAAGACCGAATAGATCTAGACCTTTTAGATAATTTTTTTTATTTAATCTGAATTTTTTTCTATTTAAAAAAAGTTTTTTTTTATTTAAATTTTTTTTTCAACGTTTTTTATTTATTTTTGGGACAGAGAGAGATAGAGCATGAACGGGGGAGGGGCAGAGAGAGAGGGAGACACAGAATCGGAAACAGGCTCCAGGCTCCGAGCCATCAGCCCAGAGCCTGACGCGGGGCTCGAACTCACGGACCGCGAGATCGGGACCTGGCTGAAGTCGGACGCCTAACCGACTGCGCCACCCAGGCGCCCCTAAAAAAAGTTTTTAAATGATTCTTTTTCCTTTTGAGAGAGAGAGAGAGAGAGATGGCGTGAGAAGGGGAGGGGCAGAGAGAGAGAGAGGGACAGGGGATCCCAAGCAGGCTCTGTGCTGAGAGACAGAGAGCCCGATGTGGGGCTCGAACTCACGAACCGTGACACCATGACCTTAGCCGAAGTCGGACGCTTCACTAACTGAGCCGCACAGGTGCCCCGATATTGCCTGAATTCTAAATGCTTAACTGTCCTTTCCAGATCCTGCTCAGGGGTGCTAATTACCTTTTATCCTTTGGCCATACTGAAATCGAGAAAGTCATTTTGTGTTAGCCACCAAGACAGTCGCCTTAGTCTGGGAGTCCAGAGATGTAGGTTACTGTGTAGATCCCATGCAGTGCTCATAGAATAGTCTGGAAGCACATGGACTTGAGTATTAACAGCGATTGTTTCCGGGTAGTGGGATTATGGATTTTTTTTCCCTCGTACTTTTTTGTCTTTCCCTAAATTGTTCACAGTGAGCAAGCATGGTTTTCATATTTTTCTTAATGAGGGTTTCCCCCAGAATCCAGAGCCTGAGACAAGGGCTCACATGTAGTGCTCTTTGGGGAGGCGGTCTTAGAGAAAAGGAGCGGAAGATGAGAGAATGGTAAAACAAGGAAGGAATTACCATTGGGTCAGTAAAGTCTCAGTGCCCGTGGACCCCCGAGGAGACCTATGGAATACATTGCACGGTTCTCTTCTGGAAGGGGGATGAGAGGGGCATTCGTCCACCAGCTTCTCTGCTCCATCAGTCACTGGTTGCCTTATGTGGTGCTGACTTCATAGAAATTCTGTGTTTGAACGTGTGCAAGGGCCAAACAGGTGTTCACAGATGCCTGTGCTGTGACAGCATCTGAAAGCCCTGGGGCCCCGAGCCAGAGGTCTCAAAAGATGGCTGAAAAGGGTGCTCACCACGGCAAGGGCTGGAGTAAAAGGTAGGCCTACAGGATGCGAGGCACAAGAGGTTCCAATATAAAAATGCAAACGTAGTAGACATTCTCATTTTGCAAACAAAACTCTTAGATGTTTGCTGCTTCATGTGAAAGCAGGAGATTTTTTTTGTTTGTGAAATGTGTCCTTGTGGTATTTTTCTGTTACGGCTGTAACGTTACTACTAATAATTTGGGTTGTCTTACTGGGTTAAAAAGACACCCGCTTAACCTTGAAGACATTATGCTAAGTGAAATAAGCCAGACACAAAAGGACAAATACTGTACAATTCCCCTTGGATGAGGTACCCAGAGCAGTCCAACACAGAGCCACCAAGTAGAGCAGAGGTTACTGGGGGCCGACGGGGAGGGGCCGACGAACAGTTACGGTCTAATGAAAAAATTCTGAAGGTGGATAGTGGAGATAGTTGCACAACAGTGTAAATGTACTTAATACTACTGACATAAGTGCTGAAAATGGTAAATGATATGTATATTTTACCTCAATAAAAAAGAAACCCTCTTATGATCTCGCAGCTCTGTCCGTTAGAAGTCAGGGTACGACATGGCTCAACTGGATCCTCAGATTAGAATCTCCTAAGGCCAAAATCAAGGTGTCAGTAGGGCTCTGTTCCTTTCTGATGACTCCCGGGATTAATCTTCCGAGTTCATTTAGTTTCTTGGCCAAAATCAGTTCCTTGTGTTTATAGGACTGAAGTCCTGTTACCTGGCTGGCTGATGTTGCTCAGTACTGTTAGTCATGTGACTACAGGTCACGTGGGTGTCCTTTTCCTACGAGTCTTGGTAATATCTTTGTGTCTGTGTCCAATTTCCCCTTTTTATGGGGATACTCGTCAAATTGGATTAGGGCCCATGTCATTTTAACTTGGTTATCTCAGACAAGATCCTATTTCCAAATGATGTCACATTCTAAGATACTAGAGGTTAGGACTTCGGCATCTAGACAGAGTTCAACCCAGAACACCAGGTAACATAACATATTTTCAAGGTTTGGGGGTTATGATGTGGACTTTTTTTCTTTTTTTTTTTTTTTTGATGTGGCCATCTTTTTTTTTTTTAACGTTTATTTGTTTTTGAGAAAGGGATAGAGCACACGAGCATGAGCAGGGGAGAGGCAGAGAGAAGAGGGAGGCATAGAATCTGAAGCAGGCTTCAGGCTCCAAGCTGTCAGCTCAGAGCCGAACGCGGGGCTCCAACCCATGAACCGTGAGATCGTGACCTGAGCCGAAGTCGGACGCTTTACTGACTGAGCCCCCCAGGCGCCCCTGATGTAGACATCTTTTGCGGGGAGGGGCATATCTTGTTAATCACACTTCCATGCTCTCCCGTATGAATGAATATCTGTTAGACTAATCCTCAGAATGGTCACACTATTTTTGATTTGTTAGCACTTTGTGAATATTGAGTTTATTGATCCAGAATAAATTTGTAAGGGGAATTAACATCTGAAAAAAAGACGTTCACAAGTGCATATAATTAGCCAAGAAATTTTGGAGATGAGAGTTAACGTTTTCTGATTATTTATCAGCTATTATCCTATTGGATAGGGCTATATTTAAGACCTATATTGGAAAGATTTCACCTAAAAAGCCTTATTTAATGCAGTATTTTAAATACTTAGGTAAATGGTAATCTGTTTCCTCACTTTCAAAGTTCTTTTATTACATCAGGATCTCTTTATTTTTTTTTTATTTTTTTAATGTTTATGTATTTTTGAGAGAGAGAGAGAGAGAGAAACATGCACAGTGTGAGCGGGAGAGGGGCAGAGAGAGAGGGAGACACAGAATGTGAAGCAGGCTCCAGACTCTGAGCTGTCAGCACAGAGCCCGATGCGGGCTTCGAACTCACAAACTGTGAGATCATGACCTGAGCCGAAGCGGGATGCCTAACGGCCTAACCGCCTAACCGACTGAGCCACCCAGGCGCCCCAGGATCTCTTTAAATTAAGAGTCAAACTTCAAGGCTTTCAGTATTCATTCCTACTTTTTTTTTCTTTCTTTAGAAGTACTTTTCTCCTTCCCTTATCTTTTCCTTTATTCATTCATTTATTTATATGTTAATTCAACAGCCATTTACCAGCCCTCTCAGTACCAGGTATATTCTAGGTCGTGGGTGATACAAACATGAATCCAACTTCTCCCTGGCCTCGGGTGGTTCACAGTATACTTCTCCTCTTCCAGTCTGTTCTATTGTCTTCCCAACGAGACCCTCATCGGTGAAACCCCTTGTCTCCCTCTTCCACCTTCTACAACCCCCAGCACGGTACTTGCTCTAATATGACCTTGGATTTTTCCTATCCTATTCAATTTAATCAGTTTAGTTGGTAATCTTTAGGATTTCACCTTTATTTTTTTTTTTAAGTTTTATTTATTTTTTAGTAATCTCTATACCTAACACGGGGCTGGATGTCATGACTCCCAAGATCAAGAGTTGCAAGCTTTTCTGACTGAGCCAGCCAGGTGCCCCTAGGATTTTCATCTTTAAATGGCATAGACACCAACTGTGCCCTGCCTCCTTTCCTCCTGGGCCAACTTTTCAACTCCGTTATTGCTGTGGCAAGCAGCTGCATGCCTCAGAGCGACTCACCTCAGCTGGGCCTTAGAACTTTCCTTTCCACGCAGGCTTGGTGCTGCTGCTGAGTGGTAAGCCTTCCGCAGCTTGCTTGCCCATTTGTATCACAAATAGGGTTGGCAGGTAAAATACAGGACTCACAGTTCAATTCATATTTCATATGAGAGACAACTTTTTTTTGTATGTCTCAATGTATGGGACAAACTTCTACTAAAATACACTTATGGTTTATGTGAAATTCAAATATAACTGGGCACCTTCTCTTCTGATTTTCTAAATCTGGCACCTTTAATTGTAGTGCTGGAGGTGTGGAAGAGCTCATACCCACCAGGCACAAACTTTGACCAGTGGAAGACGGTATCTGGTAGGTACGCGGCCTGGTGCTGTCCCTTAGATGGACAGTTGTAAGATACATTCTCAGAAGATCTCCACAGGATCGAGCCCTGCTTGACCACAGCCATGAGTAGCTTATTAACGAAACCTTGGTTTGGGTTTTCACCTTCTCGTGTTTCTCTCTTCCCCGTCCTCTCCAGGACCTTGGGATCACTACCTGCATGCTGATTCTTCTCTCTACCTCTGGTTTTGGAGGAAACCCAAGGGATAAGCATCTTCTTTTCCATGAGTATACTCAGACTCCAGGTACACAATGCCTAGTATACTTGTGAGCTAGCTTGAAATGCTAATTTTTTTAATGTTTATTTATCATTGAGAGAGAGCGCACGAGCACGAGCAGGGGAGGAGCAGAGAGAGAGGGAGACACAGAACCTGAAACAGGCTCCAGGCTCTGAGCTGTCAGCACAGAGCCCGACACGGGGCTCGAACTCACAAACCGTGAGATCATGACCTGAGCCGAAGTCGGACGCTCAACTGACTGAGACACCCAGGTGCCCCCTGAAATGCTAATTTTGAGGCAAACCATAAGAGACTCTTAAAAACTGAGAATAAACTGAGGGTTGATGGGGGGGTGGGAGGGCAGGGAAAGTGGGTGATGGGCATGGAGGAGGGCACCTGTGGGGATGAGCACTGGGTGTTGTATGGAAACCAATTCGACAAAAAAAATTCATATTAAAAAGAAATGCTAATTTTGTTAGAGTAGCCTTTGTCCATTTCTGGCATGTAAGCGTATCTAAACATATTTGGTGAAATGAAGGAATAGGCCTGAGAGAAATCAATGGGGGGAAGGAATCCAGGGAATATTCCATCTGGGTTCTAATACAAAGTGTCTTGGAAGAAATTGATCAGGGGGTTGAGATAGTATACTGCACATACGTTTTTACCTCTTCTCTCCTCCAAAATCCTGTTGAAATACCAGACATAAAATCTTTTTAAAGATGGATCCATAGTGGGACGCCTGGGTGGCTCATTTGGTTAAGCATCTGACTTCAGCTCAGGTCATGATCTCCTGGTTCGTGGGTTCAAGCCCCACGTTGGGCTCTGTGCTGACAGCTCGGAGCCTGGAGCCTGCTTCAGATTCTGTGTGTCCCTCTCTCTGCCCCTCTCCAGCTCGTGCTCGTGCTCTCTCTCTCCGCGCCCCCTCTCTCTCAAAAATAAACTTTAGAAAAAAAAGAATGGATCCATAGTAGCATTGAAAAATAAGAAAGACTACTTCTAGGAGATCAGGTATTTTGAGTAATTTATACAAGGTAGAAAAAATAGAAGATGCCATATTGACTAAGGAACTAGAACAGGGGAAAATGCAAAGCAACCATAGCAAAGGGCTACCACAAAGGTGCACATATTTCTTCCCAGTTCCAAGCTTGAATAATAGATAAAAAAGATGAGGCATTGGTGCTGGGTGGTAATACAAATAGTACAGTTTTCTTCAGAAACACCTAGGCCAGGGGTGCCTGGGTGACTCAGTTAAGCGTCCGACTTCGGCTCAGGTCATGATCTCGCGGTTTGTCAGTTCGAGCCCTGTCTCAGGCTCTGCATTAACAGCTCGGAGCCTGGATCCTGCTTCAGCTTGTCTGTCTTGTGCTCTCTCTTTCTCAAAAATAAATAAATATTATTTATTAATTGGTTAAAAAAAAAGGAACAACTAGGTCAGCTGGACACCTCTCCTTTTGCCATGTATCGGTTTGTCTATCTGCCAACCTATCAGGCTGGCATGAGAGGTGTTTTCCTAACAAATAGCACTGATAGCACTAATTTGGGGGGAAAAAGGAAAGTTTTGGTTTTACCTCGCACCATATACGCACACACACACAAATCTAGTTGTAGTGAAGATGCACACATTGTCAAGGTACACATACTACAGAAGAATCTATAACATCACCTTTATAATGTTTGAGGTTAAGACCTTCCTAAGAAATATCTGAAGTCCAGAAGCCATAAAGCCTAAAAAGAAAGGAGAAAGGGAGGAAGAAAAGAAGAAAGTAATTCGACATATTTACATCAAAATTAAAGTTTCTGCATGGCAGAATTCATTATTTATCATAAGCAAAGTTAAAAGACAACTGGCAAGGTTGGAGAAAACATGTAAGACACAGGGTTAACGTTACTAGTCTACATGCACATTGCCCCAGTAAACAAACAAAATGACAACACGGGGAGCCTGGGTGGCTCAGTCAGTTAAGCGTCTGACTCTTGAGTCTGGCTCAGGTTGTGATCTCCTGGTTCGTGAGTTTGAGCCCCACATTGGGCTCTGCGCTGACAGGATGGAGCCTGCTTGGGATTCTCTCTCTCCCTTTCTTTCTGCCCCTCCCCCACTCTCAGTCTCTCAAGATAAATAAGCCTAAAAGGTGGGGGCGCCTGGGTGACTCAGTCGGTTAAGCGTCTAGCTCTTGGTTTTGGCTCAGGTCATGATCTCGAGGTTTGTGAGTTCAAACCCCACATCAGGTTATGGAGCCTGCGTGGGATTCTCTCTCTCTGCCCCTCCCCTGCTCAGTCTCTCTCTCAAAATAAACCTTAAAAAAAAAAAAAAAAAAGAAGAAGAAAATGACCACACGACAGGAAAAAGTAGGCAAAGGATATCGTAGTCGACTCTCCGCAATGATCTGTCTTGTTTCCCTGTAGGAGAGTTAATGCTTTACCATCCTGGCAAACTCAGACAGGGCCATATGATTTGTTTGGGTCAGTGAAATGTGTCAGAGGCAGAAGCTTTAAAACTTGGCGTTGAATTTGCCATGTTCTGTTTGCCGTCTGTCACAGCAACTGGAGATATTCTGGATAGCGGCTGCTCACAACCAACCCAGGATTGAAATACAGCGTGCATGAAAAAGAAATCTTTGTTTTAAACCACTGAGATTGGGGGGTTGACACCACGGCTTAGCCTTCCCTATCCTGGCCCGTACAGGAATCCGTGTCCGAATAGAAGTGCCATTGCAACAAAAATCTATGAAATACATGGCAGTGATTTCAAGGTTGTGTTCTTGACAGTGAGGAAACAGAAGCTAGGTTAGTGAGAACAAGTCACGTAGTAGAAAAAGTTTGAGTAAAATTGTAATCTACAGTAGCCTGAAAGGCAGATATAATGAGCTTGTAGTTTTAGGGGGAGAGATTGAAAAACAGAATATTAGTTTCACATATTGGTAACTTTTGTCTATATTTCTCAAGTTATTAAAAAGAAATGAGCTTAGATAAGGTAATTAGCTAGTTGTTGAACATAAATAAAAGACAATTGAGAGTTTATAAATGGATGGGCCTTCAGGGTTGACAGTGAGTTTAAACTTTAAATAGTGTGAAATAAAGTTTTTGAGCAATAAAGGCAAATTTAATTTCAAGATTTACACCAAGGAAAAATCAAAAGATCTGGCCTCCTTCGTACTACTGTTAAATCTTTAAATCCTTTTAACCTAATTATCTCAAGTGTAAGTATCAAATTAAGGATATAATCCTCACATCCATTATTAAAAATACTCAATAGAGGGATGCCTGGCCAGCTCAGTCAGTGGAACGTGTGGCTCTTGACCTCAGTGTTGTGGGTTAGAGCTCCACATTGGGTGTAGAGATTACTTAAAAATAAAATCTTTAAAAAAAAGAATTTAATTTTGGAATTGGGGACTTGTCAGGAGACTGGTCTCACATGTGCAATTTCAGCAAGAATGGGTGAATGGGTGAATTATATTCACTGTGACACTAAGCGTTGTCTTTGTGAGTCTTTCTTTTAATCTTCAAACTGGTCCATTTCTCTTTCTCTGCATAGGAAACATTCCCCCACCCCCTAAGGGATACAGCCCTAAATTCGATATACTTGCTGTCTCTAGCTCAAAGGCCAAGCTCTCAGGATGGTGTGTAGTATTCTTTATCTGGTCCAGGTGTAATCTCTTTCTGTCTGGCAGCTGATGGGTTAAAAGAGAAGTCACCTGCCCACATTCATCCTTAACTAACATGCGCATAGTTGCGATAAACATTTTAGTAGTAGATGGTGATTGGTGTTCAGGATTTCCCCTTTCTTGCCTATCCTTAACAGTAGTTCCCTATGGACAGAGTGGATTTCTCGACCCCACGGACGTGGGTTGTGCCTTGCTTTGGCTAATGGAATGTGCGCAGACACAACTCCATGCCATACGGGACTTGAGGTTTTGAATGTGTTTGTGGGGCTTAGCTTTCGCTCTTGTGCTCTGTTCCAGCCCTGTGATAAGCATGTCGGTAGCTGCTCGATAACTGCTGCTTCTTCACCCTACATCCCAGAGTTAGACATGTTGAGCCAGACCACAGTGTGACCCATAGCCTGGAGCAGAACCCCAGCGAGCCACAGCTGACCACAAACCTGTAAGTGAGAAGGGAATGCATCTCTTTGCAAGCTACGAATACACGCAGGCTTTTTAACTACAGCAAGAGTTAACGCAGTTCTCCTTTAGAAAGGGGAAGAATGGGAGACACAGAAGAGTCTAGGCTGTGATCATTTTAAAATCCCCTTGGAAGATGCTGTGAAGTTTCTCTACTCTTGGCCCTGGGAAAGTTCCTTGATCAGACTCTGATTCTGCACTCTGAGAGAACTCCCTTGTTCGTTGACCTCCGTGGCTCATGGATCTACCCTTGCGGGGAGGGGGTGTTCCTTGTTCATTGTTCTCCTTGGCCACATCTGAGATGAGTTTTGGGGAGAAATCTCTCGTTTGGTGCTGCAGAGCCTTTGAAGTTGCCCTGCTACTCATGGAAAGTTGGAGGACCCGGGTTTGTTTTTTTTTGTCTACAGTAGTCCAGGGCATTTCAGTCTCGACTTACAGTTTCTTTAACAGTATAATTACCTCCAAATTTAGTAATCTATTTTTACATAGTTCCGTGCGCTGCAACGACAAAGTTTTTTCTGGACATAATTCCCAAATATCTTTTCTTTCTTTACCCCCGTACCTCTCTCAAATTATGGCTAAAAATACTTAGAACAACATGTGGAAAGACCGCCCCCTTAATTTGGTCTCTGTCTGGAGTCACTTTGAGAAGTTTTAGTAGGCAAAACTTCATTTGTGTCCTGCAACCGCATGGTTTTTCCAACTTTGCAAGGCCCTTGTTTTCTGGATCCACCTTTATCCTTTTATTTCTTTTCAGAAACCAACCACTTCTTTCATGGGTCATCTTTTTCACATGATACCCTCCCAAACAGAGTCAATACAACCTAACACATGCTGCTAACATTTTGCATTTCATCCTCATCCATTATAATACCAACTATGGTAACGTCACCATCTGTACTGATAGAACCAAATGTTTTGCCATTAACTGGAATAGACCTTTAGTCATCCAGCCCGTTTGGGTCTCCTTGCCATCAAGCTGCCTGTCCCCGAAGGCAGTGCTACATATTTTCTTGTTTCATCCATTTCGGGCATCAGTTGCTGTATTCAGTGAAATTGGGCTTTAAAGTGAACACCTTGGAGGGGCACCTGCATAGCTCAGTCGGTTAAGCGTCTGACTTTTTGATTTTGGCTCAGGTTGTGATCTTAACAGTTCATGAGTTCGAGCCCTGCACCGGGCACTGTGCTGGCAGTGCAGAGTCTGCTTGGGATTCTCTCTCGTCCTCTGTCTCTGCCCCTCCCCCACTCGAGCTCTTTTTCTCTCTCAAAATACACGAATCATCATTAAAAACATTTTTTTTAAATGCATATCTTGGCAGTTGTGAGTGCAAAAGTGTCTGAAGAGACCGAAGCGAAAATGACCGTTTAGGAGGATAATGTTGTCATTGAAGCAAAAGTTTTATGTAGGTCCTACCTACAGATACTGTATCAAAACCAAGTCCAACAGATTTCCCAGTCAGTTGTTTTCAGTTATTGCCGTCTGTAAAATAGTGACGTCTTGCTCTCATCTGATCACTAAGATGAACGAGAAACTTGGTAATGAATCACGCCGTTTGGACAGCCTGTTATTTCTATCATCATACAAATGAAATAGATTGTTTATGATTGACCAGAGTAACAACTGAAAATTTAATGAATCTGCCGCAGTCTTGTCACTTCAAACATGAAAGGCAGTCTGTGGAGAGAACATTCTTGCTTAGTTTCAGTGTAAGGAATTGGGCAGGCAGCACGAGCTCCTCTGGTTAGAAATGCAAACACAGGACCCTTGGGGCAAACACTTGCTCACTTGCTGTTTGAATCCCCCTCAGGACCAGTTTCAAGCCCAATAAGATATATGATTTTGGCAATAATAGAAAATACACGTTAACAAACACTCAGGTCAAGGAGATCTGTGAAATGCTGCTTAATTTTGAGGCAGGAGCTTACAATACAGATGCATTAGGAAAAATGAATGTTTTCAACGACCGGGCCTTTTTCCTCCGTATCCGTAAAAAGAGCCCAATAGAGAAACCATTCTTCCAGAGAGTAGAATGCGGACTCTCAGGACCTGGACTCCCAATTTGAGGCATTCAATCGAAAATGAGGAGTTCATCATACACCCAAAAAGAAAAATCGCTCCAGATTCACGGCCTGTGGTTTTGACTCCAGGCGCTACTGTTTGGAGCAAGTCAATTCTGTTAAAATAATTTCGGGAATATCGTTCCTTTATCACTGAGAAACGTGTTCAGCTGTGTTTACAATGCGCTGTTTTACTTAAAGGTGGTACCTATGTAAGTATTTGTGACCAAAAAGGAAAGCGGCAGAAAAAAAGAAAGAGATGCACTAGCTTCCACCGGAAGGTCTGTAGTTGCCGCTCGCTGTGTGGGGTCTCTGGAGACCAAACTCTGAGGTGGATTGTATGCAGGAAGTTGACTGGTGAGTGTTCTCGAGATCAGTACCTGTGGGGGTGTGAAGGCAGGAAGACGGCAGAAGGAGACTTGGTGCAATCAAAACAAAGGTTCCGTTGTGACACCTCGGAAGATTCTGGAGCCGAAATATCCCTGCAAGTTTGTCCCCAACTGGGGTTAGGGCCCGGACCGTTATTAACCTTCCCACAACTTTCCTCCCACTACTCCCCATGCCCCACCCCGTAAGCAGCCCTCTCCATCTCGACCAGTCATCGAATACAGACCGCCCGAGAGGAAGAGCTGCAATTTGGGGGCAGGTTATCTCTCCAGTTGTGGGAAGTCTCTGGAAATTGACTCCGCGAGAAAAACCAGTCACCAACCCTCCCAACAGCTGAGGAGATGAGTATTCCTTCCAGTCCTGGAAGTGGGTAGGCGAGGCGGTGCCCCCGGTGCCCCATAATGTCCACTGCACTTCTCCATCTGGCAGATACGCTGTTAACTGCTGTATGATTCGTTTTAAAGTTCTCTCTACACCCAGCGTGGGGCTTGAACTCACAACCTTGAGATCAAGAATCACCCGCTCTACCCACTGAGCCAGCCGGGTGCCCCCACTGTATAATTTATTGTGCAGGTGTGTGTTGGGGGGCGGGGAGGGGGGAATGAGAGAGGTGGCAACGGAGATGGTGGAGGCGGATAGGGAGGGCTTGGAGCCAGATACAGGATTTTTTCCTCCTATGGAATCGAATAACATCAGTTTCCTTATTGTTTAGCTTCTTCGGCAGCAGATGAAGCCGTCAACGTCCGTTCATTTAAATGTATCTAGGAAGATTCCCCAGACTTCAGAGCTGGGAGGAACCTTGAAGATCTTTCCGTGAAAAGCCCCAGAGATGTTAAAAGGCCAACATCAGAAGTTAGACTCGGGCTTCGTGCGCATGCTTGATGGCTGAGGCATGACAAGTGTGGCTGATACGGAAAGGTGACGGTCATCGTGGCAACCATCTTCCCCATCTTTTATTCTAAAAGGACCGGGGACTTTGTTCAGGTATGGGGACGAGGCAGTATGCTGAGCGGGGCTACGAGTAGGTAAAGTGACTGAATCACCGGGGGCACAAACCCTAAGGACGCCCTCATTCTCCAGATCGGAGGAGGGGCGGGCGCACGCTCAGAGGCACTCCAGGCTCAAAGCCTGTCGTAAGTGCAGGGCCTGGAGGGAGAGTCGGTGCCGGTGCCGCCTCTCTTTCTTTTTTTGTTCTTACCCTCGAGTCTTCACTTCCCTTCCCCTCTTCCTCTTCCTGGCCCTGGTGCTGGGAGGATGGGCCTTTCTCCCTCTGAAGGGAGGAAACCCATTCCCCTTCTGTAGAGGTCGGTTCGGCGCAGAGCATGCCGCCCAGCGCAGGTCGGGGAGACGGGAGAGGGTGTCAGCTGGGGGTCTCCCCGGAAACGGTTTTCTTCTTCATAAAAAGGAGACGCTGAAGGGGCAATTTCCCGTTTTGATCTTCGGACAGAGTCCGAGGAAGACGTGATGCTTGAAGCTGTCCTAGCCGTCTCGCGACTACGAGGGGACGAACCGGCTCTTGAATGTCAGGTGGTATCGAGGAAGCCCTGGTTCTTGATGCGGTGCGGCTGCATGAACCGGCTCTGGAACTGCCTTCCTCGAGACTTCCGGGAGGTAAGATAAATGGCGACGGTTTAAGTCCTTTGTAAGCAAATGTTTTGTTACTTACCGCCCGAATTATCTGAAGTATGGAGAGGGATCTTTTTCTAGCCCTTGAAGGTGAGTTTTCTTCCTTCTCCTTATGAAGACTGATCCTCATGAGCGTGATCCTCTTTCGCCATCAAAACTGTCTTTTTAAGATAGTTTTCAAATTAGCCGCTATCTCACTTTATTTTATTTATTCTTTTTTTTTTTTTTAATATGTCTTTACTTTTGGGAGAGTGCAAGCCGGGGAGGACGACAGAGGATCTGAAGTGGGCTCTGAGCTGACTGTCTGGGGTATGGGGAGGAGGCGGTATGCTGAGCGGGGCTGGCACTAGGTAAAGTGACTGAATCACCTGGGGCACAAAACCTAAGGACGCAGGGCTTGAACCCTTGAGCAGTGAGATCGTGACCTGTGCCGAAGTCGGATGCTTAGCTGACGGAGCCACCCAGACGCCCCTAAGATTTTATTTTTTTAAGTAATCTCTCTACCCAACGTGGGGCTGTAATTCCAACAACCCGAGGTCAAGAGTCGTACGTTGTACCAAACCAGCCAGGCACCCCCGGAACTCTCTTCTGTTAACAGATGCATTAACCTGGAAAGTGTTAGAATTTGTCAGTGTCCTGAGTTGATATCCCTGTTCCTCCATTTACTAGCTATGAGACCTCGGGATGGTGACTTCACTGCTCTCGGCCTTCTTTTTCTCATTTGTGCGATTTAGATCCTACTAGTACTTAACCTCAGAGGGTGGTCGTGAGGTATATTGAGATAATACATGTGAGAGCTTAACTTGGTGCCTCGTAAATAGTAAGGAATCAGTACATGCTATGAATCATTAGTCTTTAATAGCTATTAATCCCCTGTCTGGAACGTTTGCTTAGTAGAGACACGTAGAGGATTTTGTTATCTTTTGGCCGCAGGCATCCACTTACACTAACAGGAAATAGCCATTTGAGGCTCTACCCTTCCCCTATTTGTTCATTTGGCTCAGGTGACCTCCCATCCCATAACTCGGTTGGCAAAGCCTGCGACACTGGACTGAACCGTCAGCCACATCCCATTCGACCCATATGCCAATAGTAATTATTCAGATTTGGGCGTGCAGTGAAATAAAAGGCAATGAGATACGATGCCTGGGAGATCTTGGGAAGATACTGTCTTTCCCACTGGTCCTGAACCTAACAGATGAACGTTTTAGAGCTGTTGCCACCGTCTTGTTAACATGTTGCTCCAGAGCCCGCAGCGAGGACAACAGAGGGCAGAACCAGGAAACTGGGGAGGGGGTTTGCACCTAGGTGGCTCAGTCTGTTGAGCATCCAACTCTTGGTTTCAGTTCAGGTCCTGATCTCGTGGGTTTGAGCCCTGCATCAGGCTCTGTACTGGGAGTGCGGAGACGGTTTCGGATTCAATCTCTCTCTCTCTCTCTCTCTCTCTCTCTCTCTGCCCCTCCCCTACTTGTGCTGTCTCTGTCTCTCTCAAAATAAATAAATAAACTTAAAAACAAAAGGAACCAAGAAATTGGATCCTGATGACATCCGTTATTTTTTTTTAGGCTTATTTATTTTTGAGAGAGAGAGAAAGCACAAGTGGGAGAGGGACAGAGAGAGAGGGAGAGAGAGAATCCCAAGCAGGCCCCGTGCTGCCAGCGTACAGCCTGACACGGGGCTGTGGCCCATGAACTGCAAGATCGTGGCCTGAGCGGAAGTCAGACATTAAACCAACTGAGCCACCCAGATGCCCCGTGACGTCCATTATTTTACCGTGAATCCAGCCATGCTGTAAGACCCCCTTACTCCTGGACTTGGCAGGTATGTGAGCTGACGAGTTCTGCTTTTGCTGAACACCCGTTTGGGTTGGTTTGCTTTCATTCACGGCAAAGGGAATCCAAACTCCTATAAGAAACTCGTATTACAAACTCATGTTATTTTAAAGGTGAAACATCCTAACTGGCACTTTTGAGTGGATTGTGATTGAAAGACCGTTTGCATGTGTGTAATAAGGTCTGCTCTCTGATTCCCACTCCCTGAGGTGGCCAGCATCCACTTGTACTATGAAGGGCTATAGAAACTGCAGGGACTACTGTATCTTCCTTGAAGAACTTCATCAAGTTTCTTCCCTGTGATTCCCTTGGCTTCATTCATTTGTAGCATGTATATAACCCACTTCGTGGCGATGCCTTCAGGATGAGATGAGATCGTATATGTAAGTGCTACTCGTGCTCTTGTCCTCTTACTCCTGTGTTTCAGGATGCTCAGGGAGTCTAGGCCAGGCAGCACAGATTTTACCCCTCAGAGCAGCCCGGTTGCGAGGGACCAGGTCCTCATTTACCTGAGGCTCTTGCCGTTGAGTGCATCTGGTAGGAGGAGGGAGAACGTGGTCTCTGCCAGGCGGCTCTTCCGGAGCACATAGAGCCACAGAGCGGGGGCGCAGGCGGGGATGAGTAAACGGCAGCCCGATCTAAGGCTGGCAGAGGGGACGGTGGTCTGGCAGGGATGTGGGGGAGGGGAGGCGGTGGGCTGCCAGGGGAAACTGAGAGCATGCGGAATGGCAGAGGGAAGGAAGCAGGGAGTCCACCTGAGGGGAAGAAGGTCAGGAGGACGGGAATGAGAGGAAGGAAGAGTATAGAGAAGTAAATGAAGAAGGCAGAGCACACAGAGCGGAGGGGACCCGCTCCCTCAGGTTGTTTCGGCAGTGTAGTCACTCCGTGCGATCATCGTGGACTTGAGGCTCGGCGGAAGGCGGGAAGAACTCCCAGGGGGTACGGAGCTGGACCTGACTGGCGATTAATATATAAATGTAAACTCTTTTAATATCATTATCAGTAATCGTTCTTTTTGTTTCTAGAACGCTTTCCTGTCAGTTCCGCATTTGCACAAAGATGGTGTCGTTCAGTCCCCACTGCGTCTCCGTTAAGGAAGCAGGACTGGGATTACGATCTCCATCTTGCAAGGAAGGGGCCAAAGGTTAATGTTTTACAAGGTTGCCTAGCTTGTGTGTGGTAGTTTTGAATCTTGGTTCGTCCTTCCTTCGGGTTTGTGGAACTGCCCTTCATTAAACATCGCCTTAGTCTCCATTGTTCCCTATGTGGTGTACCTGACCTCAGTCTCATCCTCCCTCCAGGGTGTCCTCTTCCCTGTGACCCAAGTGGTCTGTTTTTTTTTTTAATTAAACAAATTTTTTTAAATGTTTCTTTATTTTTGAGAGAGAGAGAGAGCAGGGGAGGGGAAGAGAGAGAGGGAGGCAGGATCTGAAGCAGACTCTGCAGTGATGGCAGCGTCCCATATGGGGCTTGAACTCCCAAACTGTCAGATCGTGGCCTGAGCTGAAGTCAGATGCTTAACCGACTGAGCCACCTAGGCGCCCCCTCCCCCAGTGGTCTTTCTAATCGTGCCGTTTCTCGGCTCAGACATATGAGTGGCTTCCTGTTGCCCGCAGAGTAAGGGCTAAAGTCCAATACTGCACTCAGTGTGTTCGTCATTTGCAGTCCATTGACCTTTCCAAGTTCGTTCTCAGACTTCGAATGTTGTGTTGTCCCCACTCACCACCCCCTGCTCCAGCCACGAAGGAGTATTAGTTTTTGAACACACCTTGTCCTTTGGAACCTCTGTACCTGGGATATGCTTCTTTCATTGCCAGAAGCATCACTCACCCTCTTCTTTTCTGCCAAAAATCCCATTCACCTGGGAACATCTGAAGAGTTGGCCTCAGCTGGAAACTCGCCAGATGTCACAGGCCGGTCACACGGGGTCATCACGAAGATCAACTTGCCTCTGCCCTTCTAAGGACACGATCTAGGATACTCTGGTACCTAAGGTTGATAAAACCAGGCAGTTTCCCCATTGAAAGGGAGAGGAAGTACCACCCCCTACACACACCACCAGCGTAATTATCCAAAGAAAAATCTGAGAAAATGGTGTGTGTATATAGGTGACATTAACTGGGGATCTTTTGTTTAAGGATCACCAGAAGAGCTCAGAAGAACAGAAGTTTGGTGCTTCCCTCAAGAATGTGAAAAGGCAGGGGATATGGTCTCAGAGACCAAAACGTAGGTCTAGAAAACCAAGTGATAACAACAATAGGGTGATCTGGTAGCCAGGGATAACGATGTTACTGGGTAACTTTACCAGCAGTAAATCCAACCCGGTAGGAGCTTTAATGTGAAGACTGGCAGAAAGCCAGCTCTTTCCTGCCTTATTTCCCCTTCCATGTTGGTTGGCAACTTGGACGGGCTGCTGCCTGAGGTGGCAGAAGGGGGAAGGCAGTGAGGCCATATGACCAAGATTGGCCCTCACAGGACCTGGTCCAACTGGGAGGGGATTTCTACCCAAACCAGTGTAGCCAGAAGCAGAACCTGAATCCCGGATGAAGAGGCACCAAGAAGACCATGCCCAGACACACCTAGTCTGAAGTATAGTCAAAAGAGGCAGTGACTGCAGAAGGCGTTTAGAAATCACGTGGATTAAAAATAATGGAATAGTTCAGAGCCAAGGCTGTGAATGGCAAGGGAATACCGGAGTCCCTTCTGTGAAGCCTAGAGCAGTCACGAAGACCAGAGGGTAAACATCCCTAGGCATCCTTTGCCAGTTGTCATGCTGTAGCCTTTTCGTCATGAAATGGCCACTGGCCCCCAGACAGAGGGGCTAGGGTTTCATTGCTTCGGCCAGTTCTTCCGTTTGAAAACTGTCTGCCCTGGGATTATTGTTGGGTCAGGCTCAGCATGATTTGGACCGATTTGTAGTTGAATTCAGAAATCACTGATGGTTACTTTGAACTCAGAAGATCCTGCCCGCTGGGCCGCACTAGTTTTGTGGCCAGTCGGTCAGAAGGCAGAAACATCCAGAAAGCCAGGCCACACAGGTAATGTTCTGTTTAATGTAATCGACAGAATTGATAACAACAAATTAGAGTTTCATTATAATGTTTTCCAGGGTAACTGACAATCCACAGGAGCTTTCACGCTTGTTTCATAATGTGCAGTCTTTGTCAGAAGAAGCAGGTGGCATGCAGTTTAATACAAGCACATTTCTTCTTAGCAAACACTTTCCCCTCTGCTGGGAGTAATTCTGAGTTCAATTTAGCCTGACCACACCTGACCCAAGCTGGCATGATGGTTTTGATCAGAACATGGATTTTGGTTTTCTTATTTGTTTCTGTTTTTTTTTGTTTTTGCCCCCAGCGCGTAGGAAATTAGAGGTAGATGCATTTTATTTTGCAGTCCTAGGTTATCTTACTTTGCCCTTGTTGGTCGGTGTTCCCGCTCCATGTGTGAGTCTTAGAAAATCACAGTGTAGCAAGTAAAGAAAAAAGAGAAAGCTTTGAATAAATCATAAAATATACTGATCTGCAGTACAGTCAAGATGATATTAACACACTCACAATGACTTGTTTATCTCTGCTTTTTACACTGACGACCAGACCAGCTACGTTTAACAATTTTTCCTTTCTATGCCGTTTTTGAACTTTCTTATTCTTTTTTCACTTAAATTCAAAGAGTTTTAGCATCAACCTCATTTTTCTTTGTCATTTTCTTGTTGCCTTTAGAAAGAATGTTCCTCTTTGCAGGCTGACGGTGTGAGGGGCTTGCACTGGGAGTCTTTGGGTTGGGATTTTTATTTATTTATTTATTTAATTTAAATGTTTTTTGTTTTTGACAGAGAGTGAAAGAGAGCACAAGTGGGGGAGGTGCAGAGAGAGAGGGGACAGAGAATCTAAAGTGGCTCTGCACTGACAGCAAAGAGCCCAGTGTGGGCTTTGAGATCACGAACTATGGCGAAGTTGGACGCCAAACTGACTGAGCCACCCAGGCGCCCTTGTTTGTTTATTTTTTATTTTTAATAACGATTTTTTCACGTTAATTTGCAGAGAGACAGAGTGCGAGCAGGGGAGGGGCAGAGAGAGAGAGGGGGAGAGAGAATCTCAAGCAGGCTCCGTGCTGACAGTGGCAAGATGTGGGGCTCAATCCCATGAACTGTGAGATCATGACCTGCGCCGAAATCAAGATAGGGACGCTCAGTTGACTGAGCCACCCAGGTGCCCTGGGACTTCCCAATTCCAATGTTCAGCCATGGTCTTGACAGGAGCAGTTCTCTGTCTTCCTGTTATTTACAGGTTCGTACCATCCTGAATAATCCTTTAAAGGGGGCACGGTATAATTCAACCTCTCGGCATCCTCGTTTCCGTATCTGAGAATAAGAGGGTTAGATGGAATATCTCCTAAGTTCCTGGGTCCGCGACACCAGCTCTGGTCTCTCCTGGCGAGACAGCAGCTCGTTCTGCCTTTATGCGGCGCTGCTATTTCCTCGCAAAAGTAATTGGGGCTCTGTATCACTTAATCACTGTAATTGTTAGAGCAGTGGGGCACCGTACTTCCTAAAGCGTCCAGACCCCTTTTCCAAGCGTTGGCATCTATACTCGGATCTGTGTGTACTGACTCACATAGCTTGCCTCTGCAGCCACTCCAGGGAAGCACGTTTTCTTTTCAATGCTTATTTGTTCTCTGTCTCTTTTGTGTCTTTACAAGCTGCGTTTTACTTCTTACTTGGGCTTTTTCTGACCTCTTTGAAGCTATCGCTGTGTCTTTGTTTTCTTCCTTGGGGATTTGCCCAGCCTCCACTTTGGGTCGTTCCCCCTTTTGATTGCCAGTGCCTCGCGCCGGGTCTGTTGTTGCTATTAGGAGCTGGGACGGAAAAGGAGGCGAGTTGCTGAGTGATGCAGCTGCCGACTGCCGTTAGTACCAGAACCCTTTGTCTTTAATATTCTTCATTTATGCCCGGTCCACGATGATGGCTCAGGTCCGGGGAAGTAAGCCTGGGATGCACTGCCAATTGCTCTTCATCGTACCTTGGCTGTGTAGTTTTTAAATCACTTTCTTGCTCTCTCTTTATGTGACCATGGATCTGGAGTCTAATATTCCCTCCTGTACTGCATTTCCTACCAAGAGATTTTTTTTCCATTCATACTTTGTTTCCATTTTCAACCGCTCTGTGACCTTCTCACAGAGACGAGATTGGAAACGTGGCTTTTTTTCTCTTACCATTAGGCAGGTCTCTGCCTATGTGAGCCTGTTTCCTTCTACATAAAATGTGGTTGATGATACTTTTGTCATGTTGTCCACGGGAGGATTAAATGAGATGACGTCTGTGAAAATGCCTAGCACGTTCCCGACACTTCGTGGGGTTCAGTATGTGTACCTACCCCCCCTCCCCTGTCCACTGCCTCCCCCTCTTTATTTTGCGACGTATACATAAGCGCAACGGGTTGTTTTCATGGCTCTGCAGACCGTGTCTCTCCGTCGGGCCCGGAAGCTTTGCTTCAATAGGTTTTTCTAGCATATTCGGAAAGGCTTCTGTAGCCACCCAAGTAAAACTAGAGTCCATTCCCAGAAGTCAGTTTGTGTCACCGGTTGCTATGGATACCGATGGCTCAGACCGTATTACCTGGTTCTCAGTGGCTTCCCTAAACATCATAGACTTCCATGGACTAATTACTCCCTTCCAGTTCTTCTTCCTTTCGTCTTAATTCCTTTCCTCTACTCCTTGTATTCGGAAGGAAGCAGTCATCGTTCCTCCTTTCCTCTCACGTTTTCTCAAGCAGACGCCGTCTGTCATCTTGCTTCCCCTGCCAACAAGCCAGTCCACGTTCGGGCCTCAGCACCTGGGCCGCTCATCAACTCTAGTTCACGGTGTTTCAGGGCTGTTGCAAGGTCTCGTCTATTCATTTCTCCGTTCTCTTTTCTTCCAAAGGCAGCTTCAGCCTCTGAGGCATCCTTCTTGCTGTCACGTGCTAGCCTTCCAAATTCCTAGCTCCGGTTCTCCCTCAGTGGCTCAGCTTCTCAGCCGTAACCACTGTTGCCAACCATGTAGAATTGTCCACGATTCTCATGATCTTTGCGCATTCACGCTGCCTCTTTTCCACCCAGTGAGAGCTAAACCTCGTGCACTGGACTGTGCTCTTAATAGAGGGAGTGTAACTTTTTACATTTCTCTCCTTATCCTCCCCTTATCCCCAGTTCAGGAGACTCGGTGCTTCTAAAGACAGTTGCTGAAATGATTCCAGCCCTATCTGTATGTCACCTACTCCTCTTCTTCTTCTTCTTTTTTTTTTTTTTTTTTTGGTGTATCATTTTTTCCATGCAGTTCTATAAAGTTTACATTACGAGACAGAGTCCCCATACATCTTGGAGGCTGTGCTCAGATACCTGCTGGGCAGACCTGATAGGAATACTGAGACTCAGAACCAGAAATTTCCTTTGAAATTTTCCAAGCCTGATCTTTGCTCTAGAGTAACACTCTGATTTTTGGTAAATGGTTATCTGACCTCTAGAGATTTCCAAGTCCTTTTTCTCACTTAGGTCCTTTGGGCCTCTTCTAACTGGTGCAGAGTTTATTTGAATGTCAGGCAAAAACCTACCATATTACAATTTTCACCCAGTGAGCTAGGATCCAGTTTGTCCCTCTTGAATCACGGCCACTCCGTTCTTTTTGCATAATACTCCCTTAAACAGTTGAAGACGTTAATATCGCCCCTGCTAATTTCTTGCTCTTCTGGACAGCTTCAGTGTTTCCATCGCCAAAGATTCCAGACTCTCTATCATCCTGACCATTTACCACATTTACCTCCAGATGTAATCTAGCATGTCAGCATTTCAGAATGTGGAATTCAGCACTAAGTCAAAGCATTAGGTAAGGCCTGGTCCTCACACAACAGACTGTCCTTTCTCGTTACGCATACGGTGCCTGTTCTGATATAACGTGAAATCATAATCACTACTCAGCAATTTTGTCACACTGTTGACTATTCTGGGCTTGCAGAAAATGATAAACCCTTAAAAAAAACAGTTCTTGGTTGGTCAAGTATCCTTATTCCCAGACTTAGGCAATACTACGGCTTGTTTTATTTCATTTTGGTCCGGTTACTGGGTTCACATTTAGTTATGTTAACTTTTGCATCGCTAAATTTACTGTTCTATCATTTCAGCCCATTGAGGTAATTTTGGATCCTGTTTGCTTTCTTGTAAATTTAAAAAGAGTAACCTCCAGAACTTGTTTTTATTTTGCGAAACAGATACCATTTTTGGGGGGGGTCTTTTTGTTCACGTCATTATTATATTGTCACAGTATGTTGCCATCCGTCATACCTTATTTAACTTGGGAAAGCCTGTTTAAAGACTGCTTTTATAGACCTATAGGGATCAGACTCTCTTTTGAAAGCTCAACATTTATGTCTGAAAGTAAAGTCAACCCACCACTTATCAACAACCTGCCACTATAGCCAAAACCTATGAAAGAAAAGAGAGGAGGTAGCATTCATAAAATCAGAATTGATTTCTTTTCACAAAACAGATAAACATGTCACCCAAATAACTAAAGTGCCAAGGAAGGATGTCAGAGTCTGGCTCCAGACCCAATTAGTTTGAATCCCAGCTGTTTCATTCCCTTGGCGGGTCACATTGGGCCATTTGATTATCCTCTGTGTCACTTCATCTAAAAACGGTAGCCCCCCAGTGCTGTGAAGGGGATTACGTGAGATAGTAGCCGTAGAAGAGCCTGGCCCCCAAATAACCTAGCATATAGTTGGTACTCACTGTGTGTTGTAGTGAACTAACCAGACTCTGTCTTTTCAAATTCGTGATTCTTCATCACCTGCACGAAGCCTTGAGATTCCTCTCTGTTCTTGGTATTTAAATTCCATTAGCACACTGCAATTTTTGTGTACGGTGATGAGCATACTCCCTGAAAGCCTCTCTCATTTACCCCCTATGTCCTGGACTGCACACACAGTTCCATTTGAATCAAATAGAACAATACCCGACAAGAGCAGATGCTGGTGTGGAGTACATTTCCAAGCTACAGAGTTCTGGCATATGGAGAGCCAATGTGAAAATGAAGGCTGACCTGATCTGAAAGGAAGGCTATTTGCTAGAGGGAATCCTGGTGGGCTTTGGCTTGAGAATCTCCTAACCCATTTCTTGTCTCCCCAGTATACTTCGGAAAGGTGCCTTTGGACAGAAAGTGAGCAGAGGGGGTTTGCTCAGGTCAATGTCGTTTGGAAAACGTTTTGTTTTTATCCCTTGTGACTCACTTGTGCGTTTACCTGCTTTCAGCTGCTAGTGGCTGCTCCAAGCCTGGGCAATTACCCATCACCCTCACAGCATTTTGACCTCTTATTGACCTCCCAGTTGAAGGTATAGTCCTCAAGCTGTGTGACCCCCTATACTTCTTGAGCGCAGCTCTTCAGTGGGAAATCCGTGTTAACATGTAGGTAAGCCTTAAGGCCCTGGAATCAAACAAGGTCATGTAGGTTTAAATATGGAGTGTGTTACCTCTGAGCCTCCATTTCTTCATCTGTAAAATGGGGATACTCATTGTGCTCGCTTTTAAGAGTTACCGTGATTAATTGAAGTGATAATACGGTATCTGCTACGGAATAAGTACTCAATCACTGTTGCCACTGTTAGTATTTTACATCATTATCTTGTCTCCCACAACTTAGTTTTAGTTTTACTCCTGAAATAAAATGTATGAGCCACACCGGGGAGATTGGTTAGTATGTTCTTCAATTACCTTTTTTTTTGTTGGCTTGTTTTTAAGTTCAGAGAAAGACCGAGCGCATGTGAGAGGAGGAGAGGGGCACAGGAAGAGAGTCAGGCAGGCTCCATGCTCAGTGCGGAGCCCGACACAGGGCTCGATCCTGTGACCCTGAGATCACGACGTGGGCCAAAATCAAGAGTCGACTGAGCCACCCAGGCGTCCCAGTTACATTTCTTAGATTTAAATTTTTGTTATTTTATTTTATTTTATTTTATTTGAGGGCGAGGGAGCATGTGAGGGAGGGAGGGGCCGGGAGGGAGGGAGACAGGATATGAAGCACGCTCCGCACTGAGAGCGCAGAGGCACCACATGGGGCTCTAACTCACGAACTGCAAGATCGTGACCTGAGCTGAGATTGAAGAGTCAGACATTCGATCGACTGAGCCACCCAGGCGACCCTCACTTACCTCCTTTTAAAAAAGAAATCAGTGATTCTTGTTCTCCCATGAGGAAATACAGTCCAAAATAAATTAATGAATGTATTTAATTAAGAAGAATAGACTGACAGTAGCATCTGAGGTGGACAGGACCAGACAGAGGCTGAAGATAGGGAGAACTATTAGATCACTCTTGATTTTGTGTATGTGGCGAGAGGCAGTGGGGATGGAAAGAAAGGTGAGGATAAACACAAGAGTTGCAGTGTTGGGTGAGCAGGACTAGAATAGCCGATTGAATTGGGGGAATCAAATGAACGCCAGTTTGAGCTCAGGTAATGGGGAAGATAGATATGCCAGTAAGAGATACAGAAACACCAGAAGAGGAGCGGTTTGAGAGTTGATGCATTTTGCGTGTTGAGTTTCATGATCAGCATACACATGAATCCCGGGGCCGAGCGGAGGCTGGTGATTGCAGAGATGTTGTCTAGGACGAGTATGGAGAAAAGAGTGCAGAGGACGTAGGGCTGAACCTTGGCTGGGCTACTGACCCAGATTTGGCTGGAGATAGTATATTTACTAAAGGAGTGGCAGGGTTCCAGAGACTTCTGTGTCCTGGTATCTAAGGGACACTGGAGCTAAAGGAAGAACTTGAGATACTACAGAGATATCAAGGCACTTGTGGGCCAGGAAAGGAAAACATGATTAGACTCCCCGTGCCAGGACTGGTGATGGGACAGGGAAGAGAGAGAGAAACCGGCAGTTGCCCAACAATGCACTGAATGTAAGAGGTACGTGTTTTGCGGTCAAGGAGAACTGGGCTCAGACCCGGGCTTAGTTGCTTGGGATGGTGCCATTACCTTCTTAGCCTCAAATGCCACATCCGTAAGACGTGGATAATAGAAGTACCTGTTCTGCAGGGTTGTTGTTTAGACTCAAGGAGATAGTCATGTAAAGCACATAGAAAGGTCTTTGGTTTTCTGTAACCTCTCAGTAAATTGTTGGCATTTTTCTTGAAGACGTGGAGCATATATTCGACTCTGGTGGTTGTGACTTTCAGATGTCGGGCTGCAGAATGGACACTGGTGATCCAGGAAAAGATCCTTTGTGGATTGTGGCCTGGGCATCCCCTTCTACACACTAGGTGCGTGTGATAGATGATGAGAAGAGAGGAAAGAGAAATGTAGCTAAAATTAAATTTTCTTACAACTTGAAGCCCACTGATCAATCCCTGAGGCTTGCAGAGTGTGTGACCTTCCTCAAGGAACTCATGGCTGCCTTGATGTTGAGGTTTCATTACAGACTAAAAGCAATCTTAATATCTAGGCCCTCAAGGTCCTGGAAACCTTGCGTTCAAATTCCTTAGAGGCTTACATTATCCTTAACCCCCACTAACCAAAAAGTATATAATCAGTCACTTCTTACAATCCCAGCACAGTTCTTTTTTAAAAATTGTATTAGGGGTGCCTACTCAGTTGCTTGAACGTCTGACTCTTGATTTTGGCTCACGCCATGATCTTGTGGTTCGTGAGTTTGAGCCCCGCTTCGGGCTCTGTGCTTGCTGTCCGTGCGGAGCCTGCTTGGGGTTCTGTCTCCTTCTCTCTCTCTGCCTCTCCCCCGCTTGTTCTCTCTCTCTCACAAGATACACTTAAAAAAAGTCTTTTGAACGTTTTTAATTTATCTTTGTATTTAAGTCAACTCTACCCCCAGTGTGGGGCTCCAACTCATGACACCCTGAGTCACATGCTCTACTGACTGAGCCAGCCCAGCAGTCTTGCTGCTCTGGTTCCTTTCCCCCAGGCTGTAATGAAAGCACCATTTTGCACCGAAAACATCTCAAGATTTGTTTCTTGACCATTTGCTTGGTGGCCCCACATCCTCAAACATCTTGCTTTTTAGGAAAATTCCTGAAGTAAATAGCCACTTACTCAAGTCTTCTCCCACATTCTACATTAAATTTTCGTTTTGTGTTCATATTATTCCCGTACAAATACTGTTGTAGAGTTCGTTCTTTTTTAAGTTTATTTAAGTAATCTCTGCACCCACCATGGGGCTCGAAATCACAGCCTCAAGATGAAGAATGGCACGCTCTTCTGACTGAGCCAGCCAGGCGCCCCTGAAGACTTTATTCTAGGCATTTTAGGTTTTCTCATGGTCACAAATAGCTCCTTTTTTTTTTCCCCCACACTGGGCTTTCTGATGGAGTTTTGTTTCTCTGTAAGCAAAATACTGATTTTCTATATAGTTTATAGATTTGTTGCACTTAACAGATACCTATTTAACATTTACTTTGTGCCAGACATGTTGTAAGTTTTTAATTTTAAAACTTTTTCTGTTCACTGCTGTGTCCTCAGGGCCTAAAACAGATAATGCCATCTGTGCTTTTGATATGGTGCATTGTTAGAGCACGCCAGAATCCTTAAGTGCTAGACATCGCCAGGTAGATAAGGCAGGCCCATGCTTTGGGGCCCTTTCCTCCCTGGACACCGACCTGGGTTCTCGAGCTCCGGTTGGGCACCTGGACCTTCAGGCAAACGATCTGATAGGACTTTGCCGCCAACTGGTGCAGGCTGGCCCTGGCAGGTACACTCCTGGGACCATGGTGATGGACTGGCAGTGTAACCGCAGAGAGTAAACCTGGCCGGCTAGGTAGCAGGTTTCCTCATAGCCCTCTTCCCGGCAGTTCTAGAGTTTTCACAGAGGTTTAGGGCCGCCTGGGTGGCTCAGTCAGTTAAGCGTCTGACCCTTGATTTCGGCCGAGGTCATGATCTCACCATTTGTGAGTTCGAGCCCCCACACTGGGCTCTGTGCTGACAGGGTGGAGCCTGCTTGGGATTCTCTCTCTGCCTCTCTCTTTGCCCCTCCCCTGCTCACACGCGCTCTCTTTCTCAGATCAACTTTAAAAAACCCATATATTTAAACAGCAAGTCTAGATACTGTCGGTGAATGTGTTTTGTCAGACACACCCTTAACTGTGTACTGACTTACGGCTTTCTTACTTCATCCCTGCTGGAATTCATAGAACTCTAAGTAAGCATCGCATCTACTTCAAAGGATGGCTGCCTTCCAAGAGTAACTGAGCAAGTCCGCTTGTGATCAGTAACCATCCTCTGGGAAACAAAGCTGTCTCTGGCCACCTATGCACGTCCATTTCACAGGGGTTTGTTGCAACTCTTGGCTTACAACACTCTTGGATCTTGCAACTGAAGACCAACATGCTTTCCTCCTTTCAAACTATGCTGGGTCAATCCTAGTCAAAATGTTTATGTTCTAATATTTTACAGTTCTAAACGTAAAATTTAAAAACCATTAGGCTGCATCATTTGGTTGTATAGGGGCAGACAACTTTTCCCTCTTTCTCTTGTAGGTTCTTTGGCTGGTTTAATAATTAAATTGACACAAAACAGATCAACAGAAGAAAAACATATAACATTTTAAAATTAAATCTAATTTTGCACCCTGAAGAATGTAAAACTCAAAGAAGTGACCAAAGCAAGCAGCTTTTAGACAAAGAAACAATACATTTAGGAAGAATTGAGAAGACAAAGAAATTTGGATTTGGGTAGTAAATTAGTGAGGAAATAACAAGATTTGTTTATATAGCCCTCTCTACCCTAACTTCGTTATTTCGGGTAAGAATGCCTTCTATTCTCCTGATACAAAGAGGATACTTTTCACATGGCATATTTATTTCTTGCTTTCAGGGGAACAAAGGAGGATCGGAGTGTTCTTCTTGCACTGGTTGTTTCCTAAGTAACTTTATTTCCAAATAACCAATGTGCCAAAATGGCATATTTTGGGGTGGCAAAGTGCGCTCCCCTTCAGTTGTGTGGTGTGTAAAAGTGACACTTGGCACACTTTATCACCGTGTCCTGCTGTGTTTCTCCAGCATTTCTTCCGTTAATACACGTTCTGATGACCTCACAGTCAGCGCGTGAGCCCGCACCTCATTGGGCCAATTATTTCAACTTTAAAATGTCAGTGAGTGCTTGGTATGGTAAATGTCTTTCATTAGCCTTGCCTTTTCAAATTTTATCAGAATATGTACGTATGCGTGTCTACTTCGGGATGAATTGAACACCACTTTGTCAGATGTGAAGACATGTGCGCGTGAGACTTTTTGAGTGCAGTTACCGTAAAATGTACATTAAGCTTAGGGGAAAAAAAAAACCACGCCTCATGAACAAATATCAGATGTTCCCTTTCAGTAATTGTTGGTTCGAAACCTGGAGGGTTCCCACGTGAAATCCGAAACTGGCCCCCATATTCGGAGGGCAAGGATGGATGGAAGCAAGAGGCAGGCCACTGCGGATCGGTAGGTGGCAGGTTTAACCAGCAAGAGGACTTCTTTATAAGACTTGTCTTAGGCAGCTGTAAAATGAGTACATCTTCATGGCCCGCCCAGAATCCTGAAGGTTTACGTGGGGGCTCTGTCATGTCTACTGTCCAGGCGGTCTCCCCACCACCTTCTTCTCTCAAGGTTGTCTTCCTTGAAAACCGCTTCCACCGCGGGGAGGGAGAGGGTGAGGAGCCGTCAGTTGCCCGTTGCCCAGACCAGCTCACAGGTCGACCAGAGGTCATGTTCTCTCGATGACCTTCTCCAGAAAGGACTAGGAATATACATCTGTTCATTCAGGTGTCTTCTTGTATGACTTAGGAAAGATTTGTAGTTTTCCTTATAGGATTCTAACAACTCTTAATAGGATTGATTGTTCTTGTGCATTTGATTTTTTTTCCTTTCACGTATGACTGTATATGTGATCGTATATAGGACTTACGTACGTGATATGTGCGTATAAATGAAGTATTATTATACATTAATATTACGTATTCTTGGTCTACGATTGGTTTCTACCTACCTGATTTCACTAAGTAGTTTTCATAGTGTGTTATTTGGGGTTTTCGATTCAGAGAATATCTCCTAGGAATTTGCATTTTGTTACTCAAACGAAGTGACTACTGTCCACTTAGAGGTTTTTAAAAAGATTTTTATAGGTGAGATCCCACCTTCTCATTCCCACTGAGTGCTACACGTGCCCGGGTGGGACGACCGAAGCCACAGCCTTTCCCAAATCAAACGCCAAATGCCCTGGAAAACGTTTGGTCGTGGTGAACGCCAATACTGCCCTCGGCGGGCCTTAAATCGCAAGTGTTAGAGGGACAGGTCACCCAGCACTCACGTACTAGAAGGGGAGTGGGATTTGGATACAAAAACAGTGACGTTACTGGTAAGTCTCGGCTTCAGAACTGGAATCCTGTCTCGGTAATGTCACCCCTCGGCCTGCTGGTTGGTTTACAGTCGAGCAGAGTACAGCAGACCCTCGAACGGCACAGGTTTGAACCGTGTGGGTCCTCCGACGTGTGGCTTCTTTTCACTATGGCACAGTAGTAGTTTCTCTCCCTTACGATTTTCTTCACGTTTTCTTCCCTTTTACTTTATGGTAAACATACAGTAATACGTACGATATGCAAAATATATTTTAAAATCCACTGTGTTGTCAGTAACTTATTCAAGGGTCAACTGTGTTTTCAAGTAGGTTCACTATTTTTCTTGGTTTTTTTTGAAGGTTCGCTCTCGATCTGTGTGCGCACTCTGCCAGGGAGGTGGTGTCACGATTGCATCTGTTGCATGGGCGGCCGTGGTCGAGGTTCCAGAAGAGAACCTCACAGCGCCATGGAAGAAGCACTCCATAAATCCTCACAGCCCTTCTTTGTAGCAGGTATCATTTTCTTCCTGATTCGATGAAATGTTAAAATTGGAGCTCTTCAGGTAGTAAACACGGGACATTTGTTTCCCCACAATTTGAGAATTAAATTATTTTGACGAGGGGCGCCTGGGTGGCGCAGTCGGTTAAGCGTCCGACTTCAGCCAGGTCACGATCTCGCGGTCCGTGAGTTCGAGCCCCGCGTCAGGCTCTGGGCTGATGGCTCGGAGCCTGGAGCCTGTTTCCGATTCTGTGTCTCCCTCTCTCTCTGCCCCTCCCCCGTTCATGCTCTGTGTCTCTCTGTCCCAAAAATAAATAAAAAAACGTTGAAAAAATAAATTATTTTGACGAGAGGAGTTACGCTGCTCAAATGCCTAGAGAAAGAGTAAGAAGAGATTTAAAAGGCCTTTGAGGATTTCTGGAGCCTCTGCTCCCCGCCCCCCGCCCCCCAGCCCACCTTGTTAAAGCCGATCTGATAAGCAAAGTTACTTACGTATGTGCATATGCACAACCACACCTCTTAATTCCGCCCTGCTTCATGCTAGAGCCTCATTTCCACCTCAACTCCTGGGGAGACGGTGCATGTATACCGGCACACAGGTAACCTTTAAGAATTCTTCCTTTTGAAAAACCGCGATCAGGCTCTGTATTTGAACTTCTCTAATTTTTGTCTTCTTACTTGAGATACTCTATAGAAATCCTGCAGGCCGGCGATTGTAGCTTTACGGGCATACCTCGGCGGCGGTATTAAGGGTATGGTTCCCGACCACCCACGATAAGCAAATCTCGCAATAAAAAGAGTCCAGTGTTTTTGGCTTCCCGGTGCACGTAAAAGTTACGTTTACTCTATACTGTAGCCTAGTGAGTGTGCAACAGTATTCTGTCTAAGATAATGTACATACCTTAATTTAAAAAGACTTCACTGCTCAAAGTGCTAATAACCATCATCTGAGCTTTCAGGGAGTTGTAATGATTGATCACAGATCACCGTGACAAATAGAACAATAATGAAAAAGTTTGGAATATTGTGAGAATTACCAAAATGTGACACAAAGACCCAGTGAGCAAATGACGTTGAAAAAATGGCAGTAACAAACTTGTGTGATGCAGGGTTGACACACACTTTTAGTCGGTAAAAACAACAGCGGCAGCGCACACACACACACACACACACACACACACACACACTCCGCGGTATCTGTGATGTGCAACAAAGCGAAGTGCGGTAAAACGAGGCACGCCTGTATTCCATTTTGAAGTGCAGCGTTCTAACCTGTGTATAACGTATTGAGTGTCAGTTGGGAAGTGCGGATTTAACAGTTCAGTTTTTCCACAAATCTCTAATTTCCCCGGCAGCATTTTATCTTCGACTTCTTTCCGACTCCGTCAATACTCGACCCAAATCCATACAGTTTGAATTTGGTAGTTTTATAACTCCTGTTTTAGTATCTAGGATGAGAAATGTCTCTCGTTGCCCCTTAATTTCACTTTATGAATGAGTTCCCCAAAGCTGAGCTGCCACTAATAGACAGGTGGCTGTTTAAATCTGAATTTATTTTAAACTAAATAAAATTGAATTTCGCTTCCACACTTAAAAGCCACTTGTGGCTAGTGGCTGCTGTCATGGGCAGCGCGAATGTAGCGTGTTTTTGTCACTGCAGAAGGTGCCCTTGGCCAGCACTGCCCTCAGTGTCACATACTTTGGGATTTTTTTAGTATATTTACTGCTCTCAACTGCAAAGGAGATAAAAATCGGCGTCTTCAATAACTGAGTCTTGCCATACAGAACTATGGCTCTATTGATTTGAGGTTTTGTTAAATTTCCTCAACATCGTTTTGTAGCTGTTTTTTTTCTTTTTTTCTTTTTTTTTTTTTTTTTTCCTGTAGCTTCTTGGTACTTTTATAATTACTGATCTGCTCCGTTTCCAATCTGGACAGATTCACCCCTGCGTAGGCAACCTGACTATCCCCGCTTAGGGGAGGGCCCGTACTGATGCCCGAATCTAGTGTGGACACGATGGGCGCTTACAGCCCAGAACTCCCCGGGCTCAAGCCTGCCTCCCAGTAGTAGGACTACCGGCACGCACCGCCCATCTGACCTTATTGTTACTGCTATTATTCTTATTATTAATTGGTACTTACTGCTCTTGGCACTTACTGTTCAAAGAGCAGGTGTTCACTGATTTTTAGAGAGGAGAGAATTTGAGACCTCGAGAAATGGAGGGACTTGGTAAAGGCACACCATGAGGTCCCATGTATTTCGTTACGTGTGTTCGTCGATACTTTCCTTGAAAAATACGACCGTTGGCCGTTCAAACTGGCGGAATGCCGCAAAGGCTTACAAGCGGATCCTGAGCGGTCTCCCCCAGGCTGGCCGTCCCTCCACTGCCCCTCTCCGGTGTGATTTGGTGCTCCTGTCTGGCCTTCTGAGCAGCGCCCTGCAGCTCTTCTCCGGCCTTCCCAAGCTGGGAAACACACCCGCAAGGGCAGATGTCTTCCTCTCTGCCCCTCGTCGGAGTGGGGGCGCCTAGTCCTGCACATCGTTTCTGCAGCTGGCTCCCATCTCTCAGGAGAACCCCATGGACATCCCTCCAGGGGCACGTTTCTATGCCTCATGTTTCATTCCTCACCTTTTGCGGTTTTGTATGAATTTCAATATTCGTTCTAGCTGTGAAAAATGCTGGTGGTATGTTGATAGGGATTGCATTAAATCCTTAGATTGCTTTGGGTGGTGTAGACATGTTAACAATACACTTCGTGCTTTACTGTGTAATTTCTGATCCTGTGTAGAATTTTTTTAGACTTTTCTGATAAAAAGTTTTTGGATTTTTTTCGACTTTTCTGATAAAAAGTTTCTGGATTTTTGGGGACATTTTAGTGAGATGTGAGGATTAGTTTATCCCCCGGTGCCCGAGCGTCACCCACAAACATCCAGTTTGCCCTGTGTCAGATGAGCTGTTGATTCTGATCCCAGAATCTGCGTCTACACCCAAGCCTCCCAGGAAACAGTTTAAATGTCTTCATTTTACAGCATCATTTGCTGTGGCGAATGGCCCTCATTCCTCTGCTTTTGTGGGGTAATTTCTGGAAATTTTTCCCCGATTGATCGTTGCAGGTGAGCTTTAATATTGTCTGGTGCCATGATTGTTGGAAAGGCGATGCCTTCTGTAGAATTTCTGTTGAGCACAGTAGACCCCCGCCAGACAGGGCCCTGCACATTCGTCCGCTGGTTTCAAACTCCCAGCGTGAGTTTTGAGGATTTCTTCATTCACGTTCTGGACAAATGTCAGTTGTGTTTTACTAGAATGTCTGCATTCGTCTCTGCTGTTGTGAAGACCTGTCTGCATTGCTCAGTGCTCGGGGAGTGCTCATCTGCCTGTTTCCCCAGTGGGCCTTGCTGACCCATCCTTGGAGTCGTTAGGGCTTTTCATTCTATATCCTTGAGTTTTCAGGGGATAATTGTATCTTTTATGTGGGATGCACTGCAAAACTGGAACCGTGACAGAAGCTGTGTCTTCACCAACAGAGGAGGGCTGTATGGGGCCCAGCCCGGAGGGGTCCCCCGGCTTCCACTGCTGTCCCCCTCTCTTTGCACTTGGGCTTATAGCTCCTGGGCGGACATCGTAGGGGCCTTTCCCCACAGGAATGGCACCGGGAGGGTCCCCGCCACCAGCACCCCCAGGGTTGGCCAGACACCAGTGTGAAAAAGAATGGTCTTGAAGCCTTGATGAAATCAAGCCTCGAAGGGGCTTATTTCAGGTATTCCCAGCCTGGTAAGGTGGGCTCTTAGTAAGAGAGCACGGATGTAAAGTGTTTAGTTAGACCTAGAAACAGTGCTATGATCACTGTGCCGGTTCCCGATTTACAAAACTTGCCACATGGGTTGGCTCACTTTGTCCTCATGATGAAAACGCAAAAAGTGGTAATAGAATACTATCAACGTGTGCACGTGGTAGATTTAGGTAATTCACAGCATATAAATGTGTACATTCAGCAGCGTATGAGATCATCCTCGTCAGAACGCTTCCTGCAAGGTCCGAGTGTTCAGCAGACATTGGATAGTGCTGTTTCGGGCCATTTCATATTGCTGTTTTCTCCTAACTCCTCTCTCTTCCTTTCTTCCAGGCTCTCCCCCCCCCCCTCCTCTCCCTTTCCCTAATCTCCCCTCTCTTAGCTTTCTCTTCCTTCCCTCTCCTAACTTCCCTCCCATTTCCCACTCCCCACTTCCCTCCCAAAGTCCCCCCCACCCCCCTTCCATATTCTGCATTCGTAGCCTAGTGCCTCTACTAACGTGCAGTTGTCCACAGTCAAATCTATACTATTGAATGTACACTAGGCGTGCTTTTGGGCTTTTAAGGTAATCATTTTATTCTTTATTTGATTTCAAGATTTTAAGCTCATGTGAGATGTAGTTGTTTGGATCAGAGTGAGAATTGCAGTCTACTTTTCCCTCCCAATATAGAACTTGCTCATTATCCTTCGAACCCTACTTTCTTCACCTTGAACTCTCTAAACTCTTGAGCCCTTAACCACACCACCCTATTCTTTCTTTTTTTTTTTTTAAGTTGATGTATGTGAGATACAGAGCACACAAGGACCTGGGGAAGAGGCAGAGGGAGAGAGAGAATCCCAAGTAGGCTCTACGCTCGGTGCGGAGCAGGATATGGGGCTCGATCTCGTGATCCTGTGATCATGACCTCAGCCAGTCACCTACGGAGCCACCCAGGCGCCCCCTCGCTTGCTTGTTTTCTTTCTTTCTTTCTTTCTTTCTTTCTTTCTTTCTTTCTTTCTTTCTTTTCTTTTCTTTCTTTCTTTCTTTCTTTCTTTCTTTCTTTCTTTCTTTCAAGTAAGCTCTACACCCAACATGGGGCTCAAACTCCGTGACCCTGACTCACCCTGACGTCAAGCGTCACGCGCTCTACTGGCAGAGCCAGCCAGGTGCCCCCATCCTATTCTTACTTGTAGCAGGCGGTGCCGTTTCTTTGTTTCTTTCTCACCTCGCATGGAGATTTTTAGTACAATCTCGAGTAAATCATGAGTTAATTTGGGAGAAATTATTTAGAATACTGACGCTCCCCACCCAGGCTCAGGTGTATACGTCAATTTAATTAATCCGCCTTTTAGAACCTCTGTAAATCCGTCCGGTATATGAATCCTTCATAGAGGTTCTCTACAGTCCCTGTTAAGATTCTAACCAAGGAATTTATTTTCTACATTTTTTCATCACCCCGGTGTGTGGTTCCATGATGACATTTTCATTTGATTATCATTGCTATATAGAGAAGTCACTGCTGTTCTTAAGTATTATGTGTGTATGGGTTTTTTTTTGGGGGGGGGGGGGGCTTCTCTCCAGTTCCCAAAACTTTGCAGTTGATTCTCTCGCTCTTTGTGGTTTGCTAGCAATAGAATTTTGGAGTCTGCTGTGCCGCAAGAGCCAACCCCCAAACCATGTCTCCTGATCATAGGAGCTGTAGAGTAGTGTGCTGGCAAAGCCAGGCAGGGTTCCTGCTTTCTGGATCAGGATACCCTGTAGAACCTCTGCTCAGAGACCTGGCCGAGACCTGACCTAGACTCGACCGTATCCTCAGGGAAATAATTCCTGGAGCTTTGAAGCTGCAGCTCAAGTACTGCTCTGATAGCCACGTGAAACCTAAAGTCACTAGGGGTCTCTAGGTAAAAAGAACAGAGCTTGAACTTTTGGGATTGAATTCAGCTAGTTAGCATAAAACCGAATTCCTGCTACAAAGGAATGTAGTTTATACTTAGGAAAGGGAGAGAGAGAGATGGGTAGGTTGCTGTTACCTAAGAAATAACCAAATGTTACGACAATTAGCCCAGAAGGTCGTGTGCTGCCTTGCAGGTGACAAGATGACTTTCACGTATTGTATCTCTTTTCATTCCAAATGCGTGATAGGAGTAATAATTTTGTTTGTGACCGTGTTTGTGGGGCGGGACAGGGATTTAAGAATGAGTATAAAGGCCCAGCACTCTCTGACCGCTACATCAGCATACCCTCAATGTTAATTGCTAATTAGGGTATGCATAAACATCTCCAGTTTTAGAAATGGGGAATCTGGGGGGCTTGGAGAGAGTAAGAAGTATGTTTAAGGTCTTACAGAGATTTGCACTGGTTTGCTTTCAATTTTTTCTTGATTTATTTTCCTGTCGGTTATAAATTAATTTTTGCATATTAAGTATGAGAAGCAAGACACATCAGGAAAAAAACTTCTCTTCCTGCCGTCCCCACTCATAAATTCTAACACTCCCGATCTCGATGGTAAACACTCAGGAACATTTCCACAACTTTTTCCGTACTGAAGCAAACATGTTGTTCTCCAGAGATGTGCATGGATAGATCTTTCTATGTATCTGATTAGGGTTCTCTATGTATTTTGTGTTGCCCATTTTTTCCTACGTAAATGGGATCACGGTACATATATGGTTCTACAGTAATGTCGTTCTCACCAATACCTCACTGACCTGCCTTGTATCAGTAAGTTTTGGTCATCATATCTTCACATTCAGCTTTCGAGTTTCCTTGAGGCGAGGCGGGGATAGTTGCTCCAGTTCTTAAGGAAGAGGAGAGAACAGTTGCGGGGGGACGTGGTGAGCCATAGGTGAGCGACACGGTTGAGGGGCACGGAAGATCACAGAAAGGCCTCTTTCTAGGGCAAGGGTTTTGCTTGCATTTTATCCTGAGTGATGAGAAGCTATTGAAGGATTTTGAGTAGAAGATAAGCTTGTTCTGACTTTAATTTAATCTAATTTAACTTTATTTTAATTTTATATTTAATTTAATTTTATATTTTATTTTATTTTAACATTTACTCATTTTTGAGAGACCAGAGAGAGAGAGAGCACTGGCTGGGGAGGGGCGGAGAGAGAGGGAGACACAGACTCTGAAGCAGGCTCCAGGCTGTCAGCACAGAGCCCAATGAGGGGCTCAAACCCACTAACTGTGAGATCATGACCTGAGCCGAAGTTGGACGCTTAACAAACTGAGCCATCCAGGCGCCCCTTCAAAAGGTAACTCTGGGGTGCCTGGGTGGCTCCCTTGATTGAGGGTCTGACTCTTGATTTCAGCTCAGGTCATGATCCCAGTGTCCTGAGATCGAGCCCTGTGTTGTGCTCCGTGCTGAGTGTGGAGCCTACTCGGGATTTTCTCTCTCTCTCCCTCTCTGCCCCTCTCCCCTGCTCGCTCTCTCTCTTTCTCAAACAAAAAATAAAAGATAACTGGTAGCTGTTAGGAAAAAGACTTGAAATTGGTCACAGTGGAAGCAATGCCCTCTGCGCAAAGGGCATTTGAGTCCTGGGCATACCTGCCTACGTTCTTATCTAGATCTTGGCCAGGCTTTTCCTAACTCGTTAGGTTATTGAAACTTGGAAGACGAGTTGTAAGATAGATTTTGCCTATTGTATTTACTTATCCAAAGTAGGAATGTTGGGGGGGCGCCTGGGTGGCTCAGTCGGTTAAGCATCTGACTTCTGCTCAGGTTGTGATCTCGTGGTTTGAGCCCCGTGTCGGGCTCTGGGCTGACAGCTCAGAGCCCGGAGCCTGCTTTGGATCCCGTCTACCTCTCTCTCTCCCCGTTCCCTGCTAGCGCTGTGTCTCTCTCTCTCAAAAATAATAAATAAACATTAGAAAAAAGTGCGAATGTTGATCTGAGTTACCTTTTTTTTTCCATTATCAAAATCAGTAGTTCCCAAATATGTCTTTTAAATGCTTATTTTTGAGAGAGAGAGCTTGCTCGCTCAAGTGTGAGCAGGGGAGGGGCAGAGACAGAAGGGAGACGGAGGATCTGAAGCGGGTTCTGTGCTGACGGCAGCGAGCCTGATGTGGGGCTCAAACTTCCAAACCGGAAGAACATGATCTGAGCTGAAGTTGGACGCTTAACTGACTGAGCCACCCGGGCACCCCAGTAGTTCCCAAATATTTAAAAACAATCATTGCTGGTACTGAGGAAAGCTCTTTGTTCTTGTAGGTCTCATTTGTATACCTAACTTACAATTTCAACACTTAGCGTGTTTGGTTAATTTTCTTTAGCTCTTTGTGTGTTGCATAGTAACCATGTGTGTGAGGCATCGTAAAATTAGAAGTAAACTCTGGGGGGGGGGTGCCTGATTGGCTCAGTCAGTAGAGCGGGCAATTCTTGATCTCAGGGTTGTAAGTTCAAGCCCCATGCTGGCTGTAGAAGTTACTTAAGAAAAATCTCTCTTTTTTAAATATTTATTTGTGAGAGAGGGAGAGAGAGCGTGCGAGTGTGGGAATAGGGGATCCCGGGCAGAGAAAGGGAGACAGAGGATCTGAAGCAGGTTCCACCCTGACGGCAGAGAGTCTGAAGCGGGGCTTGAACTCATGAACCGTGAGATCATGACCTGCACCGAAGTCAGATGCTTAACTGACTGAACCATCCACACACCCCCTAAAAAAATAAAAGTAAAAAAAAAAAAAAAGGGAACTCCGCCTCTTGTCGTGATAGAGTGAGTCAGAGAGCATGCTTAATATTGGGATCAAGTCTACGTACTCATCTACACTTGCAATATGGAACCGGGATGTTCACTTCAAGGATCTAGGCCTTCCGGTCATGATCGTGGAGGGATGTTGCTACTGGTGTATATATTGTGGCCTTGGCGAACTCCTCACCCTTAGACTCAGACCTTCAGATCCTAAATGGCAAGCAAATTGTGTGGTTATGATTTTTGCTACTATTAAAACAAAAGAAAGAAATTGCCTTCTCTTCAGATACAGGCAAATGAGTGACAGGTAGAAGCTGAGTGCCTTTTTTAATGGCTAAACAGAAAGGGACTGGTTATGTAAGGTTTACCGTGATTTAAAAGCCGATTGATATTTCACAAACAAGAACAGTAGCATGTTCTCAGCCTAACAGATACTTAACAAAAAGTAGTCCTCTTCTTTGTAAATATTTTAGTTTACCCTTTTTTCTTTTTTTTTTTTAAATTACTTTTTAAAAGTTTGTTTATTTTTGAGAGAGCGAGAAAGAAAGCACAAGCGGTGGAGGGGAAAGACGGAAGGAGAGAGATTGAATCCCAAGCAGGTTCTGCACCGTCTGCACAGAGCCTGGCGCGGGACTCAAACCCAAGAAACCAAGAGTCGGATGCTTAACCGACTGAGCCGCCCAGGTGCCCCAGTTTTACTCTTTTTTCTTAATCCATGTCTCTGCCCGGCCCATAACTTTCAAGAATATTCCCATGCTCAAACATACATACATTAACGCATCTTCAGATACGTTGAAAAAAATGTTTTGACTCCGTGTGAGGTTATATATTAATATGATTTCTTAACTTACCCCATGTCTTCCCCTTGGGCAGCAGGTTTTCACAGTTTAAAATACAATTTATTAACCTATGTGGAATGTGTTTGAATATGTGAAAAGAAATGCGTTTAATTTCATCTTTTTTTTCCTGGCAGATCAGGAATTTGCCTTATGTCATTGCAACTTTCAGTTCTGTTTTACAGTTAAAGCTCTGAATTCTTGAGCCAGTACCAAATTCAAGTAGGTTCCTAAGGAATATATGCCTTGAATAAAGGTGCCCTGAATTCTTGAGCCAGTACCAAATTCAAGTAGGTTCCTAAGGAATATATGCTCTGAATTCTTGAGCCAGTACCAAATTCAAGTAGGTTCCTAAGGAATATATGCCTTGAATAAAGGTGCCCATCTATTGATTCAAGATTTCTTTTGTATTTCTTGAGACGTTTAACCTTTTTTCCCAGTATGGATATTGAAATTTGAATAAGTTCTGTTACGAATGGGCTTTTCTGTCATCTTCTACTTGATTACTGTTGGTTTATCTTTATATTTTTTTTAAAGATTTAAAAAATTTCTAAGCAATCTCTACACCCAGCGAGGGAGGGCTTAGAACCTACAACCTGGAGATCAAAGAGTCGCACGCTCCACTGATGAAGCCAGCCGGGCGCCCCTGATCATTGTTGGTTTATAAGGAAATTCCTGATACTCTTGTATGTTTATGTTTGCTCGGTTTTCTGATACGGCTTGTTATCTCTCGGGTTTTCCACAAGTGCTGTGGAATATTCTGTGCCTATAATATTCCCTGCATTTGTTAGCATTCCGATACAACAGGCAAAGCAGCTTCAGTAAAATACAACTTGAGTACTACTCTAAATGAACCAGCAGGTTTTGAAAGCTCCTTGATTTCTTTTCTATTCCCCATTTTCCCTCCCCAAATTCCAAACATGTCTTTCAGTCTCGATTTCCTTACCTCTGTAAAAGGCTCTCCGGTAAATGTCTCGCAGGGACTAGTATTCCGGTTGATCAGGATTGCCTCAGCAACCACACTCACTGGAATCCGTGTTTGTTTTTTTGTTTTTCGGATTTTATTTTCGAGTAACCTCCACACTCAGCATGGGGCCGGAACTCCCAACCCTGAGATCGAGAGCTGCGCGCCCTACCTCCTGAGCCAGTCAGGTGCCCCTGGAATCCGTTTTGTAGAAAGCATTACTGTTGAACGGAAACATAACGTGAGCTGTATACGGAAGTAAAAATTTCCAGACAATCTCATTGAAGCAGTTAAACAGCTGGAGCTAATATTAATATATTTAATGTAGTTTAACATGTCCCAAAGCTTATCATTACAACAATGTGATCAATATAAAAACAGATCGTTTATATTCATTTTTTCTACCAAGTTTGAAATTGGGCATATATTTTACTCTTACAGTTCCTCACAATTCAGGCAAGCCACGTTTCATCTGCTCCGTAACCCCACGTGGCTAAGTTGTTAATGGCGACCGTATCGGTCAGCATAAATCTAAATAGTTAAAAAGAGAATAAAAAAAGAACTCGATTTTGACCTAAGCGACTAGAAGGATGTAATTGCTACCAATGGAGATGGGGAAGTCTATTTTAAGAAGGCTGGGGGGCTTGGTTAGGAGATGGGTTAAATTTGAAGTGACTGTTAGCATGCAAACAGAGATGTTGGGTAAGCTGTTGTAGTTTTTACACAGTGGCCTCGGCTTGAAAATAAGACGCTGGGTGTCAGAAGCCAACAGAGATGATACTTAAAGGCCCGAGACTAGAACCCTTCATCTGCAGAGTAAGTGTGGACGGAAAAGGAATTCCAAGCCAGAGCCCAGGAGCTCCCCAACGTTCAGACAAAGAGGAGCCCAGCTAAGAAGACGAGGAGGAGCAGTGGGTGACGCAGAAGGAAAAACCGTTGTAAGTGAGAAGTGAGCAGGTCGGAGGTGGTTTCTGGGGCGGGGGATACGGAATGTTCCGTTGTGATGATCTAATAGCTGTGCTGCTCTCTTGCTTTTCAGGTTGTCCTGAGGGTCAGATGAGGAAATCCACACTAAGCCCCAGGTACCCTGCCTGCTGTGCAAGTGAGGATTAATAAAATGCAGTTTCTGCCCATTGTGTTTTTTCTGTTGCTTCTCTTCTTATTCCTCATGTTACGATAACGAGTAGTATTAATACGAAATTCTGCCGCCGTTACTGCTAGTGCGTTCAGTCTGACAAATTTCATTATTCAACCTGGGGGCAGAAGCGATTCCTGGACAGGTAGTGGCTAAATGTCTGTAATAATCTAATTTTCTGAGGTAATTCTCATTGAATCTAATGGGGAAAGGAAATGGATATGGGGAGAATTCAAAAGTTGTGGACAGGAGATGCATTTGTTGTCCTGGGGCGATTTTGCTGCCACTTGGTTAAGTAGAACTTGGCAGATACGGACCAACGGCTAATGCAGGTCATTCTCGACCGGTAAGAACAGGGTTTCAAAAAGCTCTTGCTCTTACCCTGGGATACAGTAAGTAATAAATAGGTGATGCAGTTCAGCCTTTGTGTTTTTCAAGAAGATTATGTTGCCTTTCTTTAGAGATGTCTGGAAAAGACATAATTAGTTTTGCTATTTTCCTTTTTGTTTTTTACTCTTTCGTTCCATTCTTACTGTTGTCGTGACTGATTATTACTTGTGGGCAAGAAACATACACATTTGGGCGTGTTTCTGTTTTTTCCATACCACCTTATCTCTTGACCCTTCTCATTTTAGAGACCATTCAAATGTGTGATTATACGTGTACGTTGTGAAGCAGGTTTATTTATTACTATTTTTTAATGTTTATTTTTGAGAGAGGAGAGACAGAGCGCAAACGGGAGAGGGGCAGAGAATGAGGAGACTCGGAATCTGAAGCAGGCTCCAGGCTCTGAGCTGTCAGCACAGAGTCTGACACAGGGCCTGAACCCACGGACCGCGAGATCATTCGTTACCTGAGCCGAAGTCGGACGCCTTAACTCACTGAGCCACCCAGGCGCCCCTGAAATAGTTTTAAATGGATCAGCGTACTACGTAACTCCTCTGTTAGGTGCTTCAAACCATAACACAAAAAATCGTTTCTTCTTGTACATCATCGATCCTCAACTCTCTTTTTCTTCTTCTTCTTTTTTTTAACGTCTGTTTATGAGGCGCTTGGGTGTCTGACTCTTGGTTTGGGCTCAGGTCATAATCTCACATTTCGTGGGCTTGAGCCCCACATCAGGCTCCGCTCTGGCAGTCCCAAGCCTGCTTGGAATTCTCTTTCCCTCTCTCTGTCTCTGTGTCCTTCTCCCCTCTCTCTGCCCCACTCCACCCCACTCTGCCCAGGGGCAGGGCAGAGGGTGAGGGGCAGAGAGAGAATCCCAAGCAGGCCCCGCGTAGCCTGCACAGCCAGAAGCACAGCCAGACGCGCAGCCAGAAGCACAGCCAGACGCGCAGCCAGACGCGGGGCTCAATCTCAAAACCATGAGATCGTGACTTGAGCTCAAATCAACAATCAGACACTTGACTGAGCCACCTAGGCACCCCTTCAACTCTCTTTTTTGAGGGTTCATTTTATTGAGAGAACGGAGCTCTAAAATCATAATTTCGGAGGGACTCTGTATCCTTTTCATCCAACCTTACCGGGCTCCCCCTGAGGCACACTGATGTCTAGAGCAGTTGATTTTATGATAAAAATGACAATTTTAGGGGTGCCTGGCTGGCTCAGTCGGTAGAGCATGTGATTCTTGATCTCGGGATTGTGAGTTCTAGCTCCTTGTTGAGTGTAGAAATAACATAAAAAGACTTTGGAAAAATGACGATTTTCGGTCCTATCAAGATTTTTTGGAAGAGCTTAACTTTCGGCAGTTAGGTAAGTAGGTTATAACTAGGACTTAGACCCGTCATACTTAAATGGTACTCCGTAGTTATGAAATTGTGGTTGCAATTCAATGATTGTATCTCCATTTCTGCTTGCTTTTAGTTTCAAACATTATTTCCGATCTTTTTCCTCAGGAAATTATCATGAAGATTTTGACGTGTAGAATTACAGAGAGTTTCTTTGCTATGGCTTTGTTGCATCAAATAAGAAAATCTACTTGAATATCTAAACTGTATTACCTGCCAGGTCAGTAGTTATTCAGGTTTTTCCTGTTTCTTGTTCCACTGCTGCCGTAATGACTGCACTTAGCCATAGTAACACGGGAACTAGTTTTAACAGTTGTAAAGAAGAGCGTGTATAGTTATGGCTCGTGGGTCCTGTACTTTTCATGCGCATAGGAGAACATTTTCTGCCGGCTATTAGTCAATTTGCCTTTTTTCTATGTCAGTCCGGATAACCATGCAATAGAGCTCTTTCTTCTACACTGTAAGGATTGAAGCCACAGGTGTGTATGGGGGAGAGTAGGTGGTTATAAGTGTCAACTTTCTTGGTTTTTGTCCAAAGAATACCTATACCAAAGAAACTCTGTATAGTCCTACAGCTCAGAATTGTCCCAAGATGTAGAATTACGAGGAAGGATTTTATCAGTGTTTTCTATTAACTGTGAATTCAGCATCCGCACGGCATGGAAATAGTACAGATAATTTGCTTGGTTCCCAGTCTTGCAACTAAAGCATTGAATCTTTTCATAGTTAAGTCTGATGTTAGCTGTAGGTTTCTCGCAGTTGCTCCTGAATGGATTGAGGACATATCTGCTCTGTCCGGTTTGCTGATGATATTTCCGAGATGTGGATGGTAGGTTTTATCAAATACTTCTCTAAATCTGTTGATGATCGTAAATTTTCCATGTCAGTTAGCTACTATGGAAAATGGCCAGGCTTTGCCTGGGTCCCCTGTCTCTACTGGAGCCTGTTTCTTTGAGCAGTTGGCTTGGACAACGAATGGGATCTCCCCATTTGTTGACTCTCTCGTGGGTTGCTGTTCACAAAGTCTGAAGTTGGACAGCCTTTCTTCCCATCTATTTCATTCAGTTTTTTAAATTATTTTTTTAATGTTTTTATTTATTTTTGAGACCGAGAGGGAAAGAGCATGAGCAGGGGAGGAGCAGAGAGAGGGGGAGACACAGAATCTGAAGCAGGCTCCGGGCTCTGAGCTGTCCGCACAGAGCCCGACGTGAGGCTTGAACCCACGGAGTGTGAGATCGTGACCTGAGCCGAAGTCTGACGCCCAACCGACTGAGCCACCCAGGTGCCCCAGTTTTTTTTCTTTTTTTAATTCTTAATGTTTGTTTATTTTTGAGAGAGAGAAAGAGGGAGCAGGGGAAGGGCAGAGAGAGGGAGATGCAGAATTCATTCATTTTTCAAGTTGTTTTAAGCAGGTATAAATTTTGTTCATCTAATCTGGAAGCAGAAATCTCCCATTATCAATTGTTAGGAGCCTGGAAATCTTGGGACTTGAAGAAGCATAAAGCTTCTCGCATGTCTCCCAACAAGTCATTTTTTTTTTTTAAGATACATTGCTGGGGTACCTGGATGGCTCAGTCGGTTAAGCGTCCAAATTCAGCTCAGATCGTGATCTCGAGGTTCACGAGTTTGAGCCCCACGTTGGACTCTGTGCTGACAGCTCAGAGCCTGGAGCCTGCTTCGGATTCTCTCTCTCTCTCTCTCTCTCTCTCTGCCCCTACCTTGCTCATGCTCTGTCACCCTCTTTCTCAAAAATAAGCAAACATTAAAAAAAACATATATTAGGGGCGCCTGGGTGGCTCAGTCAATTAAGCGTCCGACTTTGGCTCAGGTCATGATCTCGTGGTCCGTGAATTCGAGGCCCGCGTCGGGCTCTGTGCTGACAGCTTGGAGTCTGCCTCAGATCCTCTGTACCCCCCCCCCCGTCTCTGCCCCTTCCCCCACTTGGGCTCTCTCTTTCAAAAATAAACAAATGTTCAAAAAATTAAAAACATATTGCTGTGTTGTTAATAAAATAGTAATTCACACAACTGTTGAAATAAGGCAGTGACTTGGATTAATGATATTTTATAATCTCACATGTCAACTGGTATCTTCTGGGGTGTATTGAAAATATTACACATGAGCATGTCATGGGATGTGCCTAGAAATGTGTGTAAGCCTTTGTTGTGGTTCTAGTTAGTAATAGATTTGTGCTTGCTTTTCACATGAATATTGGAACCAGTTCTTCCCATGATGATGCTATTTGTTTACTCAGAATACTCTGTAGGTATGCATGGTCTGGTAGATGTCCATATTGATCATATATGATCTGTGATAGCTATGTAGATCTTTACTGTGTTACTGTGTGTTGGTTTATATTACTATAGTACAGGAAAATGTAATTCTATCTATATTTCTTCCATAAACCACAGGGAATGCATTGGAGGCTTTCTGGTTGCAAATGAGAATCTTCTGAGGATTGTATAGTCAATACTGGAATTTATATGACAGGCTTTTAAAAATTATTTTATTTTTTTAAAATAAATTCTAGCCTCCCATGTAGGGCTCAAACTCACAACCCTGAGATCAGGAGTCGCAAGCTCTACTGACTGAGTCAGCCAGGCAGCCCGACAGGCTTTCTTTCATACTGTCGGGTTTTTTTCTCTTGAACTTGGTCATTACAGTCTTAGACAAGGTCACCATACGCTACTACTTTTAATATAGAAGGATCACATTTTAATGCATTATGTTGCCACTGCTTCTTATTTGTCATTTTCATTTGAGGATAAGTGAGATTTTTATCTCTCGGTTTGCATTGGCTGCATGTATTAATAAATCCAAGGTGTCAGGGAGCCGCTTTGCCACTTGATGCCTTGGCGAAGTCACCTGCGTGCGTTAAAACCAGAGAGTGTCATTCTCTAAACGTGTTCGTCATGATGATCAGGAAGTGGCAAGGGGACGCTTGTATTCCGAGAAGAATCTCGTCCTACCAGGAATTTGGAAGGACTTTCTTGCCAGCCCTGGGTTGTCCTGTCCCGTATCCGAAAGAGCAGAACCGTGGGACCTCTGGTTTAAAGAAATACAATTGGATAGTAGTAATGAATTATAACTGCTAGAAAGGGTGACTAGAAATCTTCTATCTTGTAGATGGGTAGCATATACACGGGAACTAAACATGTCGTAAGTACTTTTTCTTTCTTAGATAATGCCAAACTGTGTTGTGGTAATACGATACAGCTTTCCTCATTAATCCTCACTGCAGATCTGTCTGAACTCGTGATTCAGTGACACGTGTTTTGTCACAAGGGTAAATGAGAGAAGTGCATTGAAGCCCCAGCTCTAAAAAGAGCAAGAAAACGTAACTTCTTTTTATTGTTCTTTTCCTAATACTTCACTTTTCTTCTCTTTATCCTTGCTAACTTTCCCTTACCACCGCCCCCCCCCTCCTGCTCTTCTCTAATCCCTCTGTCTCTTCATCCTCCTGTATTCTTCCTTTTCCTTCCTGGGAGAATTATGTCTACTAAGTCCTATTGCTACCACTTTGTGTAGGTTTGTGAATCCTTTTCATATCAAAAATGGGAGCAAGTCCATTATCACTGTGTTCCTATCCTGGCATTTTTAAGGATAAATGGCTTCCGTCTTACTAGTCTACTTTTCGGAGGTGATTGGTGTTTATTCCAACAAAGACCGTGTACATGGAGCTTAATTAAATAGTATCAAAAAGAAATGCATTTGTACCACGGGGCAGTATTGCCACTAGAATTGTGATAGTCTCACTGATCTGTGACCTCCAGTTGTCCTCAAGACCTTGAGGCCTTAACAGTGATCTATGGGACAATAGAAGTTCACTTGAATTAGGAAGCACTTCCCAGAATCCATGTAGCTCATCCCCTGATATGAGTTGTGCAGTCCAGCCTTTGGGATCATCTGGTAAGATTTGGTGTTTTCTTAATAGGTATCTGGAAAAGAGGGTGATCTGTTCATGCCTAGAAATTAAAAATTTTTTAATGTTTATTTTTAAGAGAGAGAGAGGGAGACACAGAATCTGAAGCAGGCTCCAGGCTCCGAGCTGTCAGCAAAGAGCCCGACACGGGGCCCAAACCCATGAACTGTGAGATCATGACCTGAGCCCAAGTCGGACGCTTAACCGACTGAGCCATCCAGGCGCCACTATGCCTAGAAATTTTATATATAGTTCCTATTTTGCTTCCGTCCTTAGTTTCCTTGTCTTTTCTTACTGATTGTTTGTGGACAAGAAAACTACTGATTTTTGAATATTTCTCTTTTGCTCTACTACCTTACCTCTTTGACAGTGCTCAGTTTTTTTTTTAATTTTTTTTTTAAGGTTTTATTTATTTTTGAGACAGAGAGAGACAGAGCATGAACGGGGGAGGGGCAGAGAGAGAGGGAGACACAGAATCGGAAGCAGGCTCCAGGCTCCGAGCCATCAGCCCAGAGCCCGACGCGGGGCTCGAACTCACGGACCGCGAGATCGTGACCTGAGCTGAAGTCGGACGCTCAACCGACTGAGCCACCCAGGCGCCCCAACAGTGCTCAGTTTTAAGAATATTCATGTTTCACAGTTACACTCGTGGAGTTCTGAACTAATTTTCGGTAAAACGTCGTGTAACCTATCTATTAAGTGTTTTAAAAGTTGTTGGCAGTGTTTAGTTGTCTTCTTGCAAGGGTTCATTTTATTGAGAAAACGGAGTCCTAAAATCGTAACTTGGAAGGGCTTTGCCTTTTTCTTGATCCAACCTTGCACAATGTCTTCCTGAAGCAATGATATCTAAAGAACTTGGGGTGGGGGGACACCTGGCTGGCTCAGGTAGTGGAGTGTGCAGGTCTTGATCTGGGGTGTGGCCTCAAGCCCTACGTTGGGTGTACAGATTACTTAAAAAATAAAATCTTAAACAAATAAAAAAACTTTGGGTATGAAAAAACTCATTTTAATTCCCATTAGCAATTTCTGAATGAACTTAATTTTCCATAAGTTTAACAAAAGTAACCCCTTTGTGTTTTAAATTAAGTAATTAATTATTTATTCTGAATGAGAGAGAGAGAGAGAGCGCGCGCGCGCGCACGAGCACAAGTAGGGGAGGGACAAAGAGGGAGGGAGAGAATCCCAAGCAGGCTCCACTCAGCGTGGAGCCCTTCGTGGGGCTTGATCTGCAAAATCATGAGCTGAGCCAAAATCAAGAGTCGCAAGCTTAACTGACAGAGCCACCCACGCACCCCTGACTCTTCATTTGTCAATGGTATTTGCTCAGTACAGAGATTGAGTTTCCACGTATGATGGGTAGAGTATTGTGGATTTTCCTTTTTTGATGTATTTTCTGAATGTTTTCTCAGTTAATCATCTGTGTCAGGATAAACTTGTTCCGTCTTTCCAGGTTGGCCCTGCTCGCAGATATTATTAACCCAAGGCGTCAAGGTAGCAAAACGTTGCTTTTTGCAAGTAGTGGAGCCGCTTTGCTTCCAGTTGATGAAGTTGAACTGTTGGGTGTCGCCTGCACACCGTCCGAACTGGAGAACTTGAATTCCTGAACGTGGACGTTTTCATAGTAAGGAATTAGCTGAGGATGCTGTTACGACAAGGATTGCCACAGCATGAATTGCTGGCAGCCATGTTGAGTGGCTTAGCATGTATCTGAAACCGCAAAATCTTGGGGCCATTCGGTTTGAAGTACGGTGGGGGCACCTGGGTGGTTCATTTGGTTAAGTGTCTGACTCTCGGTTTCTGTTTAGGTCATGATCTCATGGTTTTGTGAGTTCCACCCTGCTTGGGATCCTCTCTCTCTCTCTCTCTCTCTCTTTCTCTCTCTTTCTCTCTTTCTCTCTCTCGGCCCTCCCCCACTAATGTTGTGTCTGTCTCTCAAATAAGTAAACTTGAAAAAATAAAGTTGAAGAGTTAAAGTAAGTTAAAACTATTAGAATTACCGAAAGGGTCGCATCTGGTTGGTAAAGTAGATAATAAGGAAATAAGGGATCCTAAGTCCTTTTTTAGATATGCTAAATTAAGTTGTGGTAATAGGATACCTTTGCTTATCTGTGGTTTTTCAGATTCTAAAACCGTCTTCACGGGTTTCCTCCTTCTCCTCGTGACAAATCTGTCCTTGAGTTAGTAGGAGATTCAGTTGAAATGGGTTTGTCAATGACCTGGGTTTGTAGGGGAGGGTAAATGAGAAAATTGACAAGGAAGCCCCAAGTCCCATTTCCTGCTGCTGAAGTAGGAACTAAGGAATGTAACTTTTTGCTGTTACTTTTCTGTTCTTTTTTCTTCTTTTCCGTCTTCCTTCCTTTCCTGCTTCTGTACCACCCAGTCTCTTTCTTCATTTTAGTCTCATGACCAAGTCCTGGTCTTACTGCTATGTGTACTTTTATGACTCCCTACCATACATTTCTTAGTGGTCTCCTCTTTTTGAGACTGTTTTTGTCATCACAAAAACAGGAATGAACTTGGCTGTTAGTATTGTCAACGAGAAACGCACTTTGCAGCCCTGAGGCCATTTTGCTGCCATTTGAACCTTGATCTACACAGGAACCTGAGACCTTCTTTAGATTTTTAGGCCCCAACAGTGGGTCAGTAGGAGTAAATCTCAAAAATTAGGAAGGGCTTCTTAAAGTAGCTGTAGATCATCCTTCCTAGTAGATTATGCAGTTCCTGTTTTGACTTGATCTGATACCTCAAAATTCCTTTGTAGTAACCCACATCGGAGGCGCTCGGGTTCGTAGTTGAAGTAAGATTTTACTTTATTTTTTAAGTTTATTTATTTATTTTGAGAAAGAGAGAAAGCACGAGTGTGGCAGGGGCAGAGAGAGAGGGAGAGAGAGTGAGAAACCCTCTGCAGCACAGAGCCTGATGTGGGGCTAGAACTCCGAACCGGGAGATCATCACCTGAGCTGAAGTCGGATCCTTAACCCACCGAGCCACCCAGGCGCCCCTCTTTCGGTAAGATTTTAAAATACTGATTTTTTTCTGTTGGGAAATCTAAAAACTTCATAAGCTGTTTTAACTCTGGATTTTGTCGTAGGAAATTTTCTCTGGCTTTGTAAACCAAAAGAATTTTGTGTTCATTACTTTCTTCTTTAATGCCATTTGAATCTAACGTGGCCAGTTCCCCATATTTCCATTCCTGTCTCCGGTTTTCCTGATTAATATCATTCATTTATTTATATTAAGAGGGGAACATTAGAAGCCTTTTCTCAAATTTCCTTTAAAATAATGGTGACATTGTTGATTACAGATGGATAATGCGTCTTTGAAAATAGTATGTTACGACGTAATTATTTCGCATCCCAGTCACGCTTCTCTACTGCTTGTAATGTTCTATGTTTTGGGGTGAGGAATGGTCATCTGTTTTTATTTTCTTAATGTTGATTTAGTGTTGAGAGAGAGAGAGCATGAGCAGGGTAGGGGCAAAGAGAGAGGGGGACAAAGGATCCAAAGGGGGCTCCGTGCTAACGGCAGAGAGCCTGGTGTGGGGCTCAAACACATGAACTGTGAGATCATGACCTGAGTTGACACTGAACCAGCTGAGCCCCCTGGGCCACCCCGATCATCTATTTTTAGACTCGATTTTAGTAAATAACAGCCTCGTTTTATATCATAATCCGTGATCTGCTGCAAAGGTCTCTTCAATTATGGGAAGTCCACGTTCCTGTAATAGATTGGTAAAGTGTTGCCGCCGGCCTCTTCAAGGTTCTAATCCTCCAGTTGGAAGAACCAATACTTAGAGATCTTTGGTTTAAAGAATAACTCTTCTGTCTCTTTAGTGTTTGTTTTTGAGAGCGAGAGACCGAGCACGAGTGGGGGATGGGCAGAGCGAGGGAGACACAGGATCCTCCCTGTGAGCGCAGAGCCCAACACGGTGCTCGAACTGATGGACCACGGGATCAGAGTCACACCAGAGCCAGTGTCGGACGTTTAAGCGACTAAGCCACCCAGATGCCCCAAGAACAGCAATTTAATACTGATTGTGAATTATCAGTAACGGGCGGGGACAAGAGAAGATCTCTCTTTTTAGTGTTTAAGTAGGTTGTGAATAGGAAGTTAGCCTGTCATAATTTGTTTTAGTTATGGGATGTTGCATAGTTAAAATTACTACTTTTCTCTCTTCCTTTGTCGGTTCCGGAAGGATCTATCCACGTTACCTGATGAATCCTCAGAACTAACCCACGTCAGTGTGACGGTAAATGATTTAGTGACCCGAGTTTGATGTGAGGGTTCAACGAGACCGTGTACGTACGAGCATCGTGCTTATTCGTGCTAGGTAAGTTACTAGCTCTGAAACCGAGCTCCTTCTCATTGGAGTATCCGTACCAGCAGCGGAAGCCATGGCAGTAGCAGTAATGGTAGCAGCATGAAATAGAGTAGTGTGACAACTTGGGCAGAAATAAGCGTGTGTTTAATCATCACTTTCTACTGGGTCAAGGATCTGGGAACATGTAGAAGCAAAATGACTTAATTCCTTAATTTTCATGTTTTCTGAGATGAATCTGGGTGGGTTCCGTGAGGTTAACGTGTAGATTTGAAGCCACCGAACAACTTTGCTTCGGGTCGAACCACTGGGCCTTGTCAGCCACCTGGACCCCAGGCAAACCGGAGACCTGAGGCACTAAACACGGGCGATGGAAGAATGGGTAAGTATTAAGTTTTCGAAGACTAACGCATCGTGTGTGAGACGTTTCTGACGAAGACCTCACTGTCACTAGTGCATTTGAGTTGATGAGTGTACAAACAAATGGGATAATAGAAACACTTCATGTCTGTGTCACATTTTAGCAATTCAAAATGTATTTTATTTTTTTTTATTTTTTTATTTTTTTTTTAAATTCTTTTTTTTAACGTTTTATTTTATTTTTGAGACAGAGAGAGACAGAGCATGAACGGGGGAGGGGCAGAGAGAGAGGGAGACACAGAATCGGAAGCAGGCTCCAGGCTCCGAGCCGTCAGCCCAGAGCCCGACGCGGGGCTCGAACTCACGGACCGCGAGATGGTGACCTGAGCTGAAGTCGGACGCTTAACCGACTGAGCCACCCAGGTGCCCCTCAAAATGTATTTTAAATAGGGGCACCTGGGGAGCTCAGTTAAGTAACCGACTTGATTTTGGCTCAGGTCATGCATGAGCTTGGAGTTCATGAGTTCAAGCCCTACATGGGGCTCCATGTAATAACAGGGAGCCTGCGTGGGATTCTCTCTCTCTCTGTCCCTCCCCCGCTCATGCTCGCGCTCGCTCTCTTTCCATAATAAGTTACAAGTCTAGTTTTTATGTTCTTTGGGAAACCCATATTGCTTTTCTATAGATGTCTGAAAAGAAAGCTAAGTTGTATTTGGCGATCGTCTTTTTCTATTTTGGTTGTCTTTTTATTTGCATCATAAATACTGACTGATACTTAACATTTTTTAATATTTATTTATTTTTGAGAGAGCAAGAGAGAGAGAGATCGTGAGTGGGGGAGGGACAGGGACAGAGACAGAGACAGAGAATCCGAAGTGGGCTCCAGGCTTTGAACTGTCAGCACAGAGCCCAATGCTGGGCTCGAACTCCCCAGCCGTGAAATCATGACCTGAGCCCAAGTTGGACGCTCAACCAACTGAGCCATCCAGGAGCCCCAATACTGAATGATTTGGAAGTCTTGGTCAAGGTACATGCCGATTTTTGTATATTACCTTTTGCCCCACCACCTTACCTCTTCATTAATTTTCAGATGATACTATTTGGATGAGAAAACTTTCAGTATTTCTGAAGTAGATCTTTTAGAATTATCTTACCACACAATCCCCCTGGTAAATGCTTTAAATCATAATAACAAAAGGCAAACAGCATCTTCCTTTCTGTGGGCTTTGCCTTTCTTCGCATCTTCAATTCTTGTAAGAGTTCGTTTTACTCTGAAACTGAGCCCTAGAATCATGCTTTCGGAAGACTTGTATCCTTCTTAGTACATTTTTCATGGCATTTCCCTGAAAAAAAGGCTACCTAGAGAACTTTGGGTATGAGTAAAAGAATTTTACCTCATGTTCAAAATTTCTGAGTGAATATACTTCTTGATATGTCAAATAGCAAATAGGAAGTCTGTCTGTCATATTTAAATGGTATTTAGTAGGTATAGCATTTGTTACTATGTTACAATGATTTCTTTTGCATTTCTGTGGCTGAATTTTCAGGTTCTACATTTCCTACACATTTCCTGAATTCTTCATTCATTTTTTAAAATTTATTTATTTTTGAGAGAGAGAGAGAGAGAGACAGAACATGAGTGGGGGAGGGGCAGAGAGGGAGGGAGACGCAGAATCCAAAGCAGGCTCCAGGCTCTGAGCTGTCAGCACAGAGCCCGACGCGGGGCTCAAACTCGTGGACCACGAGATCATGACCTGAGCCAAAGTCGGACGCTTAATTGAGCCATCCAGGCACCTCCCTTAGTTCTTTTTAAAAAATGTTTATTTATTTAGAGAGAGAGCTTACAGAGGAGTGGGGTGAGGAGAAAAGAGAGAGGAGAGAGAGAATCCCAGGTGTCTGTCAGCTCGGGGCTCAATGCAGGGCTCAGTGTCACAAACCTCGAGATCATGACCTGAGCTGAAATCAAGAATTAGACGCTGCTTTTTTAAGTTTATTTTTTTTTATTTTGAGAGAGAGAGCACCCGTGAATGAGCAGGGGAAGGGCAGAGAGAGAGGCAGAGAGAGAGAATCCCAAGCAGGCTTTGCACTGTCATCACAGAGCCCGATCTGGGGCTCGAACTCATGAACCATGAAATGACCTGAGCTGAAGTCAGATGCCTAGCTGACTGAGCCACCCAGGTGCCCCTGTTTCTGGTCATTGCTCTTTTGTTACTAATAAGAAGAGTATCTTCAGTTATCACTCATAAAATGTGGTGGGTGGTTTGCTTTTTATATATGTTGATATATATGCTGATTACTTTTTAATTTACATACTTTCTGGAGCACTCTGTGATGATCCGTGCCGATGAAGATCATTTATTTACAATGCAAACACTGGTTTACAGTGACCGAAGCCACATTGTTTCCAGTTTATCGAGTTCGGCCTCGGCAGTCACCTGCACCAGTAGACCTGCGGAGTACGAATCCCGAAACATGGGCGACAGTGTCACAATCAGTCATGTGGCGGGGGGACGCTTGTGTTCTGAGAAGAGCATCGTGCCGTCATGAATTCCAGAGTACTTTTCCTGCCAGTTCCTGGGTTGTCCTAGCACGTCTCTGAAGCAGAAAACTCTTGAGATGATTTGCTTTAAGGAAAGATAATTGAATAGTTATGGTGAATTATAAATAACAGAATTATCGAGCACCTCCTGTCTAGTAGATACAGTCAAATGTGAGGAACTGAATACGCCATAAGTGTTTTTTTCCCAGATGTGCCATAGGATGTCGCAATAGAAGAATACCTTTGTATTTGTTGTTTTTAAGGATCCAAAAGGATCTTTGTGTTTTCTCCCTAATCCTCATGACGAGTCTGTTGGTGAGTTAGTAAAAGATTCAGTAACACAGATTTCTCATGAGGGTGAATGAGAACATCTCCCTAGAGGCCCCAGGTGAATTACCTGCAGGGAAAGTAAGAAGAGTACCATGTCATGTTTAAATGATAACTTGGTGAAATACAAGTTTGTTTGTTTATTTAGGCGGGGGGAGGGGCCGAGAGAGAGAAGGGGACAGAGGATCCAAAGTGGGTTCCGCGTGGATAGCAGTGGGCCTGACGTGGGGCTCGAGCTCCCGAACCATGAGACCGTGACCTGAGCCGAAGTCGGACGCTTAACCAAGTGAGCCACGCGGGCGCCCCTAGGGTTTTCTGTTTTGATGAGGGGGTTCCTAAAACCATATGGAGGCAGTTTTCTCAAGACTGCGATGATTAGGATTTGTAGGTGGTTATACTGATTGTTAGGTTATTACTGTGAAAGGATGCAGACTAAAATCAGTAAAGGGAAAAGGGACGTGGCCTGATTTCCAGGAGCAGACAGGCATGAGCTTTCAGATGCCCCTCCCGGCGGAGGCACAAGGAATGTGCTTCATTCTCCCTGGAACAATGTGTGACAACACGTGTGAGCTGTTGCCAACCAGAGAAGCTTACCAGAGGCTGTGTATCCCGGGTTTTTACGGGGGATCAGTCACCTAGGCATGTAGCCCTTCCGTGACTGAACTTAGCTGTTCCACGTAGACCCTGCCCACGCAGCGAACACAGGTCGGCGCTCTAAATCGCAGCATTGGCATAAACCGTTCGGTCACACCGGTCCCGTGTTTGCGAAGACATAACGAAAATCCTCTTATCAGAACATTTCCAGGGGTCAGACCAAGGTCCCGGGCGTCTGCCGAGGACCAGCGCCGGAGACGGCCTCTTGTGGAGTGTGTGCGGGACTTGAGCGACTCAGGCCTGCTGAGCTAAACCTTTCTCGCGCAAATCGTGATCGGTTTTGCGTTACCTTCATTTTCATTTTCTAAATGTACTTCCGAGATGTTTTTTCAGTTAATTCTCATGGCAGGTAGGAGCTGTAGAATTAAGTGCTTCTTTGGTACATAGTTATGGTGTTAAGAATGGAAATCCCCGTTAAAGTCCAAACTACCTTATCTGCCAGCTACATGATCGTTCTGCAGTTTCCTTTCCATTATTAGCTCCGCTCCTATTCTAAATACTGCTACGCATCTTCTTATCTCTCCCACTACTTTTACGACACGTTCCGTTACCGCTCTCAGGAAACAGGGTACGGTTGTTGATTGTTTTGCACTTGCGTATTAGAAATCATTGTACTTCTATTTTATTCAATGTGCTTATTTACCAGAACGATTCATGGATATCTATGCCAAGGTAGGTGGTTTCTTTAGAATTCAAACATCAAAGCATCTGCAGACACCTGTAACGGGTAAGTTGTAGTAACCATCGTATGCTAGTGATAAACTTGATTCTGTCCATCCAACCTTGAAAATAGACACAGGGGCACCCGGATGGCTCAGTTGGTCGAGTGTCTGACTCGATTTTGGCTCAAGTCACGATCCCAGGGTTGTGGGATCGAGCCCTGTAGTGGGCTGAGTGCTGGGTGTGGAGCCCGCTTAAGTTTCTCTCTCCCTCTGGTTGCCTGGGTGGCTTAGTTGGTTAAGGGTTGGACTTGCGCTCAGGCAATGATCTCACGGTTCGTGAGTGCAAGCCTCGCATCGGGCTCTCTGCTGTCAGCATGGAACCTGCTTCGGATCCTCTGTCCCCCCTCACTTGCTCTCTGTTCTTCCCCTGCTGGTTCTCTTTCTTTCTCTCTCTCTCAAATAAAGAAAATTCCCCCCCCCTCTCCCTCCCCTGTTTCTCTCTCTCTGAAAAACAAAATAGGCACAATGAGAGAAATGTATGAAGACAAAGCCACCGGTGACATTTTTGGTATTATCTAGAATATAGATATGTACATGCATATACATGCACGTATGTGCATATTTACACAACAAATTCTGTCAAAGTTTGCTATTCTGTTAGTAACCAGGATTTATATGACAAGTGGACTTGCCCTAGCCCTGTACTCTTAATACATGGAAAATGAACCTCTAGCCTCTCAAAATCTGTAGGCTTCTCTGTCCTCCAGGTGTTTACAGTCCGGCGAGGGAAACAAAGATGTCAGTACTCAGATACAAGCTAGAATGCACTTACGACTATACTAGACCTATAGCCAAGGCCTAGTGAGAATACAGGAGTTGCAACCCGACCACGTGCATCTTAGAAAGTGTCTCGGAGCAGGTAAGGTTTTCACATGAACTTGGTGAATGAATAGGAACCAGATGGGAATATAACTTGTTGGCTGAGGTCTGCTTCCCTGCAGATGTGTCTTCCTTAGCACCTCTGAATTTGAGGGAGGTGTAAACGTCCATACAAGAGGGAGCACTGTTTTAAATGTTTACTCTTGAGAGAGAGAGAGAGTCAGCGGGGGAGGTGCAGAGAGAGAGGGGAGCAGGATCCGAAGCGGGCTCTGCACTGACGGCAGAGAGCCCGAGGTGGGGCTCAGAGTCACGAACCACGAGACCATGACCTGAGCCAACGTTGGATACTTACCCGACTGAGCCACCCAGGCGTTCTGGAGTGAGTACTGTTCTGAGGGTCAGGCAGGGTTGGTTCAGAGAGATTGGAAAGGAGATTGTCAGGTTTCCTTGTAGGTTTACCAGCTGTCTTTCCCTTGGGACTGAACAGGAGGTAAGGGTTTGGGGAGGAGAGCTGCCAGGAATAAATGTTTTACAGGTGGGTAGTATTTCATTGTCAGGTGGTCTTTGGAGCCTGAGCCTGACAGGCTGCTGGAGGGCAGGTGCCTCCTCAAGAGTTTCGACAACACAGCAATGAGTCACATAAGGATAGTGGAATAAAATCGTAAAAGGCGTGCTCCTCTGTGAACATAGATCCTGAAAGCTTCGGAATATCTGAAGCTAAGTCTGCGAGTAGATGACGTCGGTCGAATAACTACATCTCTTAGGCTCCGATCGTATGTAAACGCAGCTTTGTAACTAGATACATTTGGAACAAACTACCTGAAACTACGCTCACAACTAACCATAGCCCCTCATAAATAGGTTGGCCAAAGCCGTAATCACAGTTACAAACACCCATAACCAGCAATAACAATTGGGTCATATTCAGCACTACCAGGAGCTACTACATAGTTGTGACTAGTTACCGCATCTAGCTAGTAGCTGTGAAGAGGAACCAAAGCTAGTTATCAGCTACAAAATAAGTGTGATAAACCCTAATCACAACTAGGAAATTACCACAGTGAATGAACTAATACATAGCTAGTGATAACTAATATCTTAGTTCTTTTTTAAAGTTCGTTTATTTGTTTAGAGAGAGAGAAACCGAGCACGTGAGCAGGGGAGGGGCACAGAGAGAGAGAGAGAGAGAGAGAGAGAGAGAGAGAATTCTAAGTAGGTTCTGTACTGCCAGCATGGAGTCTGATGTGGGGCTCGAACTCGCAAACCATGAGGTCATGATCTGAGCTCAACTGACTGAGCCACACACGGGCCCCTGTAATCGCAGTTCTGACAGTAATTAATTATGGCTAACATTAACTGTGAGAACTGTAAGTGTTTGAAGCACAAAAATTGCCCTGAATTTGTCACGAGGGTAAATAAGAGAATCTACATAGAGGCCTCAAGTCTGTTACCCAGTGTATACGTAAGCACTTTGGAAACAGGATTTCTCGTTGGTCTTACTCTTTTATCTGTACTCATTTTTTTTCATATAACTTCTGATACAGAGCAGTGGAGGCACCTGGGTGGCTTCAGGAGGTTAAGTGTCCAACTCGTGGTTTTGGCTTCGGTCATAATCTTGCGGTTTCGGGAGTTCGAGCCCTGCGTCAGGCTCTGTGCTTGTAGCATGGAGGCTGCTTGGGATTCTCTCTTCCCCCCGCTCTCTCTCCCCCACTCCCCCTCCCCCTCCCCCTCTCCCTCTCTCCCTCTTTCAGTCTCTCACTCTCTCCTCTCTCTTCTCTCCTCTCTCTTCTCTCTCTCTCTCTCTCTTCTCTCTCCCTCTCTTCTCTCTCCCTCTCTTCTCTCTCCCTCTCTTCTCTCTCTCTCTCTTCTCTCCCTCTCTTCTCTCTCCCTCTCTCCCTCTCTCCCCTCTCTCTCTCCCCTCTCTCTCTTTCTCTCTCTCTCCTCTCTCTCTCCTCTCTCCTCTCTCTCCCTCTCTCCTCTCTCTCCCTCTCTCCTCTCTCTCTCTCTCCCTCTCTCTCCCTCTCTCCTCTCTCTCTCTCTCTCTCTCTCCCTCTCTCCTCTCTCTCTCTCTCCCTCTCTCTCCCTCTCTCCTCTCTCTCTCTCTCCCTCTCTCCTCTCTCTCTCTCCTCTCTCTCCCCCTCTCCCTCCGCCCTTCCCCACCTTGCACTCTCTCAAAATAAACTTTAAAAAAAGATACAGAGCAAGGAAATAATAACGAGATACGTAATAGTACCTCACTGCGTGTCACTGATCTCTTTGGGACTTGTTTGCTGAATGGTAAACAGCCTACCTGTTGCTGCGTGTGCTAAGTGTGCCACCTGAGTCTCAGTGGCGGATGTGAATAATGTGGGGAAAGGGTCCAAAGAGTGACTGTTTGCAGATGGTTGTCTTCACGCATTTATTGACATTCAGGGTCCTGGAGAACTGGCACGTTTCTTCCTGCTCTGAATCAAGTCAAATTTTTGCCTTGGTAGAGAAGAGTGTGTGTCCACACGTGCGTCAAGCTTTGCCGAGGGAGGACACGTGAAGCCTCATGCAGGTTGATGGCTTCAGGAGGGAGTGACAGTCCGATTCCAGTCTTGACAAGAGCCGGTCCGGGGTAAGGAATCTACTCCCATTTTCTCACGACAGCCTCAGGTTCAGATGGATCCAGGGAAAGTGAACAGAACAGGCCTGGGCCTGAGAATATAAAGTTTGGAAACTACACTTCAACAGTCAGACTCCCAAGGGAGGGTGGAGGAAATCATGAGCTGATAGGAGGGAAAAAGGATAGCCGTGGGATCTAAACTCATTTCTTGTCTGGAATTCATCAGAGAGAAGTTAAAATTTCAGTTTCCTCCAAGGTATGCAGAGGAAATTAAAGTTCTGTCCTCCCCGTCTCGAATGTGTCTCTATTTCGCATTAGGGCATTTTGGATGTCTTGACACCGTTTTCTGTGTATGTGGCTTGATGGGATTTGAGGGGAAGAGATGTGGGTGTGTCTGCTGGTTTTGTTTTCTTACGAAGCAAACCGTTTTAAAACTTGCATTCCTAACAACGTGAAAACCTTACAGGTAAGAGAAGATTAAGATAATTTTCAGCAAAAAAGACAACATAAATGAATTTGTTCACCCGAAGTCCTCCCAGTCGTCGAGGCAAACGTAGATGAGGTGAGGGTATCGTCATCAAGAGAAGGAGAAGGCAACGGGCCAGCACCGTCCAGAGTACGGAAAAATGTTGGGTACAGTCATCGTGATGTGGGGAGAGAGACGAAAACCACGTGTGAGAGGGAGAGGAGGACTGGGCAGGTCCCCCGTACTGAAGCCATGCTGTGTGCAGTTCAGTTCCCTGCCCGGAAAGGTGCCAATCAGCCGATCACATGTAATTGATGTCTCTCTAGGTACAACCACATTTGTGGTGGCCTTCAGAACAGTGATGGGGATGGAGAAGCTTCTGTTCTTCAACGTTTTTTTTTTTTGTTTTTTGTTTTTTTTTTTAATTTATTTTTGGGACAGAGAGAGACAGAGCATGAACGGGGGAGGGGCAGAGAGAGAGGGAGACACAGAATCGGAAACAGGCTCCAGGCTCCGAGCCCAGAGCCCGACGCGGGGCTCGAACTCACAGACCGCGAGATCGTGACCTGGCTGAAGTCGGACGCCCAACCGACTGCGCCACCCAGGCGCCCCAAGCTTCTGTTCTTGATCTGCATGCCGTGGATTCGGGAGGGCCCTGGCACCCACGTGGGGCTCAGACATCGCCAAGTTGACTTGACTTGTCCATTCCTAACTGTGAATGCCCGCTGACAGGAGGGAATGAAAATACTTCTTAAAAGAAGAAGGAAGCACAGAAATAAGCTCGTTCTCTCTGGGGCCACATAATCAGGTATCATTGAGTGCCTCGGGGTTCTTCGTAAGATTCTTTTCAGACCGAAGAAATGACCCTAGGAACTACCCGGTTCCTTCTGGGTCCCCCTGATCACCTGGGTAAACCTAAAGCAGGGGAGGGGATCCATACCGAGGGAGATCTGTATATTGGAGGCAAGCGTGGGACGGTATTCTTTAGCGTCCTGGAAAAATGTTGAGCGAAGTCCCCGCGATGTGGTAGGGTTATGCTGTATGCAGGGCCCTGCCCGGAACGGCGCCCTTCACGTGGACAGTGTGTAGTCGGTGCCCGTCGGGATAGAGCGATGCACTTCAAGAACAGCATGCGTGGTGGCCTTTCGACTGGGATGGTGGTAGACGAGCCAGTGTCCTCGTGCCGCCTGCCTTGAAGTGAGGAGGGCCCTGGGAGCCCCCTCAGTCTGCACAGTCATCAAAGTGATTTCGGTGTTCTGTTCTTAACAGCGTGAGCGCTCAAAGCTTGGAGGTGGTGAAGATGACTTCGTCAAGAATAAGCGAAAGCGGGAACACGCTGGTACTCCTCGGGCCCTCCCGATGCTTCAGAGAAGCATCATGTCAGGGCGTGCCTGCTGAGGGACAGACACAAGTTGGAGGGTAGCGGTGGGGAATTGTCTGGGATTATGAGACCTTTAGTATGGTCAGCAGGATTTGGTGGAGACCGAGAAGAAAAGAAAGCTCGGTTTAAGAACGCAAGGGCAAACGGGCGTGGATCCGTACTGTGTGCGGAGCCCTGCCCAGAAGGGGGGTCGTCGCATACACTAACCTGTGGTTAGTGACTGCCTTCCTGGGAAGAGCAACTGCCTTCCTGGGCAGTAGGTGGCCCACGGGACCGTCCTAGGGCCAGAAGGTGCACGCGATCCAGAGCTGCCTCCCTGAAACCACCCAGGAGGCCTTTGTCAGCCAGCTGGTTCCGAGCGCAGGTCTCCAGACGGTTTTGGCGTTCGTTCCTGACCTCGTGAATGCCTCCGGGTTGAAGGAGACGAAGATGCTTGGTCATAGAGGGAGAGACACCGGAACCAGCTGATGGGCACCCAGTCCTCCTGATCATTCTGGCAAATTGGAGCCGATGAGGAGGTCCGCACAGAGAGAGACGCGAGTCGGAACGAAGCGGGGTGGGCTCGTTTACGGTCAGGAAGCCTCTCGTCGGAGCGTCATCATCCTACAGTGGGTAGAGAAATGAAAGCCGCATCTGGAGAGCAGTCTGGTGTTCTGGGAGAGCCCTCCCCCTCGGAGCCGTGCTGTTTGCGGTGCCCTCCCGGAGAGGTGCCGTCGCTCTGTGCCTTGTGAAAGTAGTGCCTAAGCGATGATCGAGGACAAAGAGTTCTGTGATGGCCTTTGGATACACGGTGAGGATGGGGACGTACGGGTCCTTGATTTCCCTACTGTGAACTCGGGAGCCCACCCGCAACGCGGAGACACTCTCGTGGTCTGAATGGTCTGATGGGTTCACAACGCGAGCGCTTACAGCTCAGTGAGCGTGAATGGTTTCCTTGTAGGAGAGAACACGGGAGTCGCCTTATTCTTCCTGTGTCGTCTTAATTTTACAGGTCGGTATCTGTCAGGTGAGAGGTTTCCCCGAGGGGGAAGATAAAACTTGGCGGCGGATTTGCATCTTGTAGGTTGACGGAAAAGTCAACGGATACGTTCGTCGTGCCGTGTGGTGGGTGGAGACGTGAAAGGTGTGTTCGACGGCGAGGACACGAGCGTGTCCCCCGTTTTGAAGCCGCGCTGCGTGTGATGCCCTCCACCGGAACGTGGGTAGCAGCTGCCTCTTGTGTTGTCGACGCCTCCGCAGAGCGGCGTTCAACAAGAACAGATTGTGGTGACCTTCCGACACGACGGCGGTTGAGCTGAAGGGGTCCTTGAGCTTCACGCGGTCAACTCCTGAGGCACTCGAGTGGCAGACGCCTGCGCTGAGGCATCGTCACCGTGACCTCGGTGATCCATCGCCAACCGTGTGGACGTTTAAGGTTAGAGAACGTGAGTGTAGAAGAGAACGCGGGAAGGAGCTCGTTCTCTGTGGGTCCTCGTAATCATCCGGGAAAACCACGCGGGTGACCGGATCCCCACTGAAGGCGAGGTGCCAGCGGGAGGGCGCAGGGTTGGAATTGGGCGAGGTTGTCGAATGTTCACGAAAGTCACCCCGAAGGGAAGGGGAGACCGATGGAAGCCACACCCGCTAGGGTGAGGCATCCTGGGCAGATGACCGACTGCGAAGTCCTGCCGTGTGCGTTACTCGCTCGCAAAGATGCTCCCGGTGGAGGCTTCGCGCAGCGTGCTCCTGTCTGGGTACAGTAATGGTCAGTAGGAACAGTGTTCTTGGGGACAGCCTAGCGATGGGGTCAGAATCGGTTGTGTTGTCGTTCGGCATATCGCGTGTTGTTACGGAGACGGATCTGGAATACGCGTGACGTGGTGCCCGTGACAGTGGGCCGGTCCTCTATGTTGGGTCACGATGTGTGCAGCTCCTGACTCGCAGAGGGGTCCTCTCCTAGACCGAGGGGGAATTTGCTCCTTTTTGGGTAAAGCAACACTCCGGAACAACACGTGTGGTGACCCAAACTGGTGACGGGGGTGGAGACCTGTGTGTGCTTGAGGTGCCAGCCCTGGCCCAGGGGACCGGGCACACCTCTGGGTCTGATCTAAGTCGTCCTCGAGATGACGTCAGCGGTCCGTTTCTAACAACGGGAATGTGTACAAACTAGCGAATATGAAGATACTTCTTTTTTTGTTACTGTTTTATTTTTTTAATGTTTATTTTTGAGAGGGAGAGAGCGCGAGCTGGGGAGGGGCAGAGAGAAGAGGGAGACGCAGAATCCGAAGCAGGCTCCAGGCTCAGCTGTCAGCACAGAGCCTGACCTGGGGCTCGGACCCACGAACCGCGAGATCGTGATCTGAGCCGAAGTCAGACACTTAACCGACCGAGCTGCCCAGGTGCTCCTGTTATTCTTTTAGAAAGAAAGAGACGGAGTGTCAGTGGGGGAGAGGGACAGAAGGCGGGGGCGGGGGGGGGGGGAAGGGATGGAGAGAGAGAATCCTAAGCAGGCTCCACGTAAGAGTATCGATCCCACGATCCTGGGACCATGACCTGAGCCAAAATCAAGAGTCGAATGCTCAAGCGACTGAGGCCCCCAGGTGCCCCAAAGATCCTTCTAATAGAAGAAGGGAATACAGAAAAGATCCTTACTCTTGCAGGCCCTCCTCGGTACGTGGTAAACCTAGAGCCCCTGAGGGCATGCTCGCCAAGGGAATGGTGTACACCGGACGGCAGTGCATCAGCATTGTTTACAACTAATGAAAAATACCGGGCCCAGTACTCATGATGTGCCGGAGAGGGAGACAAAAGCTACATTTGAGGGTGCAGGGGGACCGGGCAGGAACCACCAGAGGCACGCTGTGAGCAGTGCCCTGTCCAGAAAGGTGTTTCTCATATAGACAAAGTGTGACAGTGCCTTTCTGGATGGAGCAGTGCTCACCCAGAGCAACATTTGTGGTGGCTTTTGGCCAGTGATGGGGACGGAGTTGAATTCTTGGAGTCGTGTGCCATGCGTTCAGGAGTGTCCGCCCGTATCTTTGGCATCCCCGAAATGACGTCAGTGGTGCCTTCCCAGACACGAACGCCTACGGAGTAGTGAAGATGAAGACACTTTTATTTGTTTATTTTTAAATGTTTATTTACTTTTGAGAGCGTGAGCAAGGGAGTGGCGGAGAGGGGCACAGAGGATCCGAAGCAGGCTCCGTGCTGACAGCAGAGAGCCCGACGCGGGGCTTGAACTCAAAACCTGTAAGATTATGACCCAAGCCTAACTCAGACGTTTAACTGACTGAGCCACTCAGCCCCCGCCCCACACAATGATACTTTCTAACAGGAAGAAAACATATAAACAGACTTGTTCTCTCTAGATCCTCATATTCTTCTGGTTAAATGCAGAACAGGTGAGGGACTCCCACTAGGGAGGAATCCGTGTGGGAAGGCAGTGAGTCCTAATTTTCTAAGTTAAAGGCCTTAGTGTCTTCCTTGCAATACGGTTGAGACTGAGCAGAGTGAACACGAGAAGTACAGGGGACCTGCACTTCTCTTCTCCTTTGAGCCATGCTGTCTGCGGTGCCCTATCCAGAAATGTGTCAGACCGTGTGTTAATAGCACCTGTCTGCGTGAGGCACCCCAAAAAACATTTGTGGTGGCCTTGAGACCAGTGGTGGATTAGAGAAGCACGTGTCTTTTGAGTTTCTGCCTTGAGTGCAGGAGGGGGCTCTCGGGGTGTGATCTGGGCATCCTCAAGATGACTTCAGTGTTCAGTTATTCACAATGTGAACATCTAAGGTTTAGAGAAGATGGAAATATTTCCTTGTAGAAGTAGACACGTAGTTACAGTCCTGTTTCTGGGACCTCTGAGTCGTGCAGGGAAGTGCACAGCACGTGTAGGCATCCACGCTGAAGGAAGGACGCGAGCTGGTGCATACTGGCCAGCATTGTCTGTGTCTTTGAAAATTCTTGGGTACAGTCATCCTCATGATCGGTTTTGGGGGGGCAGGAAAGCTATACACGAGAGGGAATAGGGGCGTCGGGCAGGACTGACTTTGAGCCAAGCTGTGTTCAGCGCCCTACTTGGAATGGTGCTCGTCACATACAGGAAGAGTAATAGTGCTTCTGAAAGTTGACTAATACCCACTAAGGACATTTGTGGAAACCTCAGATTCAGTGACGGGGATGGAGGTGCCTGTGTTCTTGAGCCGTGTGTCTTGAACCCGGGAGGGCAGTGGCAACCTGCTGGTTGCGATCTCCGGTTCCTTCAAGATAATTCTAGTGGTCCATGGTGAATAATGTGAACGCCGAACGTGGGGAGAAGGGGAAGACGGTTCGTAGTGGAAGAAGAGAAGACTGGAACGAGCTTGTTCTCTCTCGGTCCTCCTTCCCAATCCTCTGTGGTCACACTGAGTTCTTGAGGGGATCCTCACTGAGGGACACCTGCAAGGAGAAGGGCCTTAGGTCGGCATGGTGTAGCTTGATGGGAAAACCTTGAACGCTCCTCGTGATGTTGGGAGGGGTGAAAGCTATGTTTCTGGGTACAGGAGGTACTGGGTAGGTTGTCTCCTTAGAGCCCCACTGTGTGCACTTCCCAGAGACCTGCCGATCGCTTAGACTGCCTGTCAGGACTGCCTCCGTAGGCGTCGTGACTACCGAGGACGGGAACGTTTGCGTTGGCTCTTAGGCCAGTGATGGGAAGGAGGTGTGTGTTTGTTTCCAGTTGTACTCCTTGATGTTGGGAGCTCTCCGGCAGCCACCTGGGTCTGCTCTCAGGCCTCCTCCCGATGATTTCAGTGGTACACCCCTGACGACGTGACCCCAAGACGCTGAGATTTGAGCAGATGTAGAAAGGTCCTTAGGGGAAGCGGAAGCTGGAAGCATCTTTGTCAGCGCGTCCTCATAATTGTGTTCGTAATTGTCGAGAGGTCGAGGTTTACTCTTGTTGGGAATTTTGCAAGTTGCAGGTAGTGGGTTGGCCTGTTGTAGGCCTATAGCAGTCTTGGGTGCAACACGATGATGCAGTGGGGAGAGAGGGAAAACTTCATTTCAGGGTTAACAGGGGGCTCGAGTGGATTCTCTGACATGAGCCATGCTGTATGGAGTACGTGAAGCTCTACCACGACAGTATTTCTGGTGGACCAGTCCTATGGGGATGCAGATCCTTGAACCATCTCCCTTGTCATCGACCTCAGAAGGCATAGGGAGTACCTGTGTCTCAACGGACATTTCCTCAGTATAATTTCAGTGGTTCATTCCTAACACTTAGAGATCGTCGTAGACGGAGATCCTTCCTGACAGCGGAAGAGAACAGAGAAACGGTCCTTTTTTGCTGTGGATCCTCCCCATCATCCATGTCAAGGTAAAGGAGGTGAGTGGACCCCTGCCAAGAGACGTCTGTGAGTTGGAGCACAGTGTGTGAGGGGTGTCCTAGGGATCAGGAACAACGTGCGGAGCGGTGGTCCTGATGAGGGGAGAGAGATGAAAGGGTGTGAGGGTGTGGGCAGGTCCACCTTGGAGCCATACCGTCTGCAGTCCCTCCAGAAAGATGTCATTTAGGCAGGCGAAGGGTCATAGGCGGCCCCCTGTGTCGAGTAAATTTCAGCAAGCACGACATTTGCGATAGCCTACAAAACTATGGTGGGGAGAGAGAGAGACCCCCGTCACCTTCCTTCAGCTGTCTGTCTGTCTGGAACAGAGTTGGGCCCTGGTAGTGGCTCGTGTCTCTGATGACCCTGACACGGTTTCAGCGGCCCATTCCTTACATTGATGGGAACACCTGCAGATTAAAAAAAAAAAAGAATGTATTTCCCAATAAGCGAATGGAACACAGAAACAAGGTTGTTCCCTGTGGATCCTCAACTCCTCCAGGTGAAGGCGGAGAACCCAAGGGATCACTGCTGAGGGAGGTGTGCACGTTAGAGGGCAGAGGTTTGGCGTTTTCTCGGGTTATGGGGAAACAGGTGGCTCATTCCGCCTGCTCTGGTGGGGAGAGAGAGAGAGAGAGAGCTACCTTTGTGAGTATGAGGGGGACTGGGCAGGGTCTTCTGGGTGAACTTGGCAGGATCTTCTCGGTGAGCCAATCACGGTGAGAGGCCCCACCCGCCTAGCCCGGTGCTCATCACTTAAGACTACGCTTTAGATGCCCCCGTCTCCGTAGAGTAACGCTCAACAAGGATGACGTTGCGGTGGCCTTCGGATCGGTAACGTGTGTAGAAGTTCTCTCATCCCTGTGCTCTCTTCCTTGAACTCGGGAGTGTCCCTGTCAGCCAGCCGGGATCTGAGGCGTCCTCGACCTGATTTGAGAGAGAGATTTCCGACAGTGTGAATACTTAGATGTTGGGAGAATCTACGACACTTCCTAGGAGAAGAATGAGCATAGGACGGACGACCCCTCTTGTTTGTCTCTGCATCCACATAATCACCCGGCTGATGTAAAGGAGGGCACGCGATCCGGATTGACGGAGGCTCGTGTCACTGCGGGGAAGTGGGTCAACGTTGTTCAGTGTGATGGAGTCCTGTCAAATACAGTCACGGTGGAGTGGTGGCGAGACACAGGAAAGCCACATTGGACAGTTGAGTGGCCACCGGGCCGGCCATCGACCTCGACGCACACTGTGTGCAGCACCCTGCCCGGAAATGCACGGATTACGTGGTCTGTGTGTAGTCCGCGCATTTCTGGGTAGAGCGATGCTCTACAAGCACAGCGTTGGTGGTGGCGTTGGGACCAGTCACCATGGAGGCCTGCTGTTTCCTGGTGCTGTCTGCGTGGAGCTAAGGAGTGAGTGCCCTGGGAGACACCTGGATCTCCGCCATCCTCAAGGTGATTTCAGTGTTCCGGTTTTTTTTTTTAAATTATTGTTTCTTTATTGTTGAGAGAGAGCGAGCGAGAGACAGAGCTCGAGCAGGGGAGGGGCGGAGAGAGAGGGAGACACAGAATCCCGGGCAGGTTCCAGGCTCCGAGCTGTCAGCACAGAGCACGATGTGGGGCTCGAGCTCCCGAACCGTGAGATCGTGACCTGAGCCGAAGTTGGACGCTTACCCGACTTTGCCACCCAGGTGCCGCACAGTGTTTCCTTTCTGACGATGTGAACACCTCAGAGAAGAGAAGATCATACTTCCTTTTTGAAGAAGAAAACACGGGGCCAGGATTCTGCTCTGTTGTCTCTCCTGCTCATGGAGGTCAACACAGGGAGGTGAGGGGTCTTACTCCTTAAGGGAAAGCATGAAGTCAGAGGGCAGCGATTAGGCATTTTGTAGAGTTATGAAAACTTTGTGTGTCAGTTCCTCCTCCTGTGGTACGCAGGGTGGAGAAAAGTCCCTTTCTCAGTGCAAGGGAAACTGCTCTCCTCTCCCCTCTGAGCCCTGCCGAGCGCAGTGCCCTGCCTCACGTCATCGTGCGTCATCGGCACCCGTCTGGGTAGAGGAACAATCCGCAAAGATACCGACACAGAATTGTTGACTGTGTCCTTCAGGTCGGCGTTTGGGGCAAAGATGCTAGTGTTCGAGCTCAGAACTTGGAACCGGGAGGCCCCTGTCAGCAACCTGGGTCAGATGGGAGGTACCCTGAAGATGACTTCGGTGTCCGTTGTTATCCGTGCGAACACCTGTAGTTCAGAGGTGAGGAAGAAACTTCACGAAGAGTGAGAAAAACCAAGAACGGGCTTCCCTCTGGGTCCTCCGCGTGCCCCGCACAAACGTAGAGAAGGTGAGCGCATCCTGCGAGGGAGGGATACGACTGGAAGACAGCGCGCTGCGATGGTGTCTGACCCCGCAGACGTCTCGAGCACAGCCCTCGCGATCTGTGGGGGGAGAGAAGAAAGCTCCATCGAAGCCTGTAAGGGGCGTTCGGCCGGTTTTCGTCCGTGATCCATGCTGCGAGTGGCGCCCTGCCCGGAACGGTGGTCGTCGCCAAGAAGACCTCGTGACGTCTGCCTGTGTGGGTGGGCCACCGCTCACCGGGGCGTGTGCCGGCCTGCTGCACCGCGATGGGGCCGGAGGCGCACGCGACCCAGAGCCGCCTGCCTCGAACCCGGGAGGGCTTTGTCCACTGCCCGCTTCCGAGCTTACGTGTCCTCAAGGCGCTCTCGCTCGTACGCTTCCACGTTGTGATCTCCAGCTTAGGGAAGAGGAGGATACTTGCGTACAGAAGAAGAAATGCGGGACGTGCTCTTCTCTCACTGGCTCTTGGTAATCGTCAAGGTAAATGTAGAACAAACGAGAGGATCCGTATTGAGGAAAGTGTGGGTGTCGGGAGTCCTTGGGGCAGACTTGGGTAAAGAACGGAACAGTCTTAGGTACCGTCCTTATGATATAGCGGGTAGAAACCTGAAAGGTATATCAGAGAGGAGGCAGTGATCTGGGGTGGCCCTCCACCTTGGAGACCTGCCGGCGCCATGCCCTCCCCCGAAAGGTGCCGATCCCTTGACGCTTTGTGAAATCAGCGCCTGTGTGCGTAACGATCGAGAGGAAGAATTTTTGTGACGGCCTTTGGATCCATATTGGGGATGGAGATGCGTGGGTGTTTGCTCTCCCTGCCACGGACTCAGGAGGACGCAGGCACTGACCTGGCACGCCTGGGCGTCCTTGTCGTGTTGATCGAAGCGTTCTGGTGTTCACGGTGTGAAGACACGGTGTGCGGGCGCTTCTTTATAGAAGGGAACCCAGTTACCTTCTCTCCTCTGTGTTAGGATCACCGTCCTGGTCAACATAGAGCACGTGCGTGTGTGAAGTTCCCCACCGAGGAGACGACGCACGTTGGGTGCGACGGCTCGGAAGTTCCTAGGTGAGTGGAAGATCACGGTCTCGTCATGATGCGTTGGGTAGGGAGATGAAGGCTGCATCGGACAGCGAGAAGGACTGGGCGTACCCTCCAATTCGAGGTTGTGCTCGTGCGGCGCCCTTCCCCGAAAGGTGTAGCTCACTTGGCTTATGCGTGCTACGTGTCTGTTGATAGAGTGACGCTCCGTGAGAAGCAGGAGTGTGATGGCCTTGGCACGTGATGGTGATGGAGCTGCAGGTGTCCTCGATCTTCGCGCAGTGAACTCCTAAGGTCCTCTGTAGCCACCCGGCCTCAGGCATTCTCGGAGTGATTCCTGTGATGCCTCAAGAACACTGTGGACACCTGAGGTCAGAGGAGATGCAGCTCCTTTCTAACTGTAAAAGGGAACACGGGAAGAAGTTTGTTCTCTGTGGGTCCCCATTATTTAACGTAAACAGTTAGCAGGTGAGGGGATACGTAGAGGAAGGAAGTCACCAGGCTACGAGCATTTGCTTTCCATTGTCAACGTGTGTGTAAAATCTTGGGGTGAGCACTCATAATGAGTTGGGGAAAGACAGGAGAGATCCCTTCCGAAGGAGAAGGGCACTGGATAGGTCACCTGCTTCGCCGTTTGTAGCATCCAGCGCCTTATCCAGTCGGGTGCTGATTACTGAGGGTTCATGTTTCTGATTGTCGTTTGGGTAGAATAATGCTCACCGAGAGCAACCTCTGCAGTGACCTTTAGACCGGATATACGGACGGAAATGCCTGTGTCCTTGAGCTACCTGTGCTGAATGAATACTTGAGGCCGTGACGGCAACCCGAGTGTGGTCTCGGACACCCAGAGGATGATTTCGCGGGTTTCATTCCATACCATGCGACCACCTTCAGGGGAGATGGTGAATAGACTTGCCGGTAGAGGAGAAGACAAGAAGAGGCTTGATCTCCTGGGGTCTTCATCATCCAGGTGAAGGTAGGGAACCTGTGGGTGTTGTGAAGGGAAGGATCCAGACTGGAGAGCTGTGGATTAGCATTCTTCGTTTTCGGGAAAACCTGGGGGTGTCATCGTAATGCCTAGGAGGGAGCGGGAAGGTGTCGGCACTTTGCCAGTTGTAACGGTTGTGTCTCTTGGTATATGGTGCTGCCCTACGAGACCATGAATGTTGGTGTTATCGGGACCGCTGATTTTAGCGAGCGTGTTTTTCTCCCGAATCTGCATGTACCGAATGCAGATGATACCTGTGAGCCACAGCGCTCCATTGCTAACGAGGCGAACACCTGTAGTGTACAGGAGGGAAAGATGCTCCTTTACGGAACAAGAGACGCACATTAGTCTTGTTGCCTCTGAGTATTTGTCATCCTCCACGTAAATGTAGGACGTCGGAGGAGGGGAAACTCACTTCGGGAAGATTGCCATTAGGAGGGAAGCAGGCTGGCGTCCTGTAGGGAAGCGGGAAAGTTTGGATACGGTCGCGACGATTGGCCGCGTTAGAAGTGAACGCCGCGTCTCAGAGTGCAAGGGAGTACAAAGTACGTTCTACGTCGTGCCATGCCGTGTGCAGTGCCCTACCCAGAAACGTGCTGATGACCTGGGCTGGGTTAACAGTGTCTCTCTGGGTCGGATAATGTTCAACAGGAGCGAGCTCTGTGGTGGCATTCAGATGGGGGCTGGGGATTGGGGGTTGGGGAGGTATCTGTCCTTAATGTGGCTTTTTTTGAACCCCGAGGAGTATTGCTTAACACCTGTTTCAGATAACAGGTTTTCTCAAGGATCCCATGGTCCGGTCTTGAAAATGTGAATACCTACAGGTTCGAGAAGATCTTGTGAGGAGAAGAACCGAACGGAAGATCAGTCGTCTTCTCACTGGGACCTCATAGTACTCGTGGCAGATCCGATGTCGATGGAATAGGAGGTAAGGGGATCCCCACAGGAGGAGGAATACGAGTCAAAGAGCTGTGTGTCTGCCCCGTCCGGACTCCGGGAAAACCGTCGGGAACAGCCATCATGAAGTATTAGGGAGAGAGAGAAACGTTAGATTTGTGAGGCTGTGAGCCTTCCAGGTGGGCCCATCCACCTTGAAGCCATGCTGTGCGCAGTGCCCTACCTAGAGAGGTGCCACTTACATAGACCGAGGGTAATCGGCACCCCTCTAGGGAAGGTAATGCTCAAGAAGAACAAGGTTTGTGGTAGCCTTCCTGGTTGTGATGGGGGGGTGGGATGGAGACACACGTCTCCTTGAGCTGCCTGCCTTAAAGTAGGGCCATGGTAGCCACCTGTACCTCTGGCATGCCCCAGCCAGTTTAGGTGGTTGATTCCGTACAATGTCGCGATCGTCTACGGAACAGGGGAGAAAAGAATTTATTTCGTTAATACAAGAATAGACAACCCGGCACAAGCTTGTACTCCGTGGGTCCTACTAATCCTCCAGGTAAAGGTAGACCGAACGAGGCCAAGATGACGCAGGGAGGTTTGGAAGTTTCTATTTTCCTGGGTCATGGGGATACGTTTTGTCGTCTCGCTGTGGTGGGAAGACCGAGAACGGTACAGTTTTGTAATCGAGGTGGACTTTGTAGCATCTCTCTTTTGAGACCTGGATTTTGAAGTGACCTACCCACCCAGAACAGTTCTCACCACCGCCCTGGTAAAGGAACACTCGAGAATCACACTGATGGTGACCTTCTGACCCATGATGGCTTTGGAAGTGCAAAGGTCTGCCAAAGACGACTGGGTGAACAGTTAGGGCCCTGGACCCCCCTCCCTGATCGCAAGGATTTTCATGACGATTTCAGTAGTACTTTTGTAACTGTGTATCCGTAAACGTTAAGAGTAAAGATCGATCCTTTCTTATAGAAGAGGAATAGGAATAATTTTGTTCTCTGTGGGTCCTCGTTATCCTACAGCCGAGGGGATTTCCACTGAAAAATCTTGGAAAGGTAGAGGGCGGTATGCTGGTAGTATACATAGTTATGGAAAACTAAGGCTACGGTGCTCTCGATAGCCAGAATTAAGGGATGAAAGCTGCATTTGAGGGTAGGGGGGTGAACAGGCGGGTCCTGCACCTTGAAGCCAAGCTGTTCAGAATCCCGTGTCCGGATGGTACAAATTGCTTAGCCTTTATCTACCCAGTGACTTTCAGGGTTGTAGAGAGGTTCCAAAGAAAAGCAACTGGTATTCTTTAGACTAGTGATTTGGAATCGGACGCATGAGTTCTTTGGCTGCCTGCCTTGAACTTCTGAGGGCCCGGCAAGCCACCTCTCCGAGATTTTGGTGGTTTGTCCCTACGTGTGTGAACACGTACAGCTTTGAAAAGAAGATACCGCCCTATAGAGGAAGAGACCTAGAAGAAAGCTTGGTCTGAATATTCCTACCAGTCATCCCAACGAACCCAGAGAAGGTAAGGGATTCCATGCTGAGTAAAGGTGCACATTAGACGTCATCGTCTTGCCATAGCCAAGCATGAAATAAAAATCGTGGGTGCTGTCATCATGAGGCAGTGGGATGCAGATGGGAGGTACGTGCGTGAGCGTGAGCGGTCCCCTGGACAGCAGCATCTGGATCGCGCCTGATGCGTGCAGTGCCCTACCTGGGAAGGTGCTAACTCCCTAAGATTAAGAGTGACTAGTGCCTGCCTGGGTAGAATAATGCTCACTAGAAAAACATTTGTGGTGCTCTCCGGAGCGGTGACCTCTTGAGAAGGAGGTATATTTGTCTTTGAGCTCCCTGCCGTGGACCTGGCAGGTCCCGGCAGGCATAGGGGCGTGAACTCTGCATCGTCAAGATGACGTCAGTGGTCAGTTCCCTGTGACGTCCGTAGAAACAAATAGGAAGATACTTACTAATAGAATATGGGAAGACAGATCCCACCCCGTTCTCTCCGGGTTATCCTCCACACCGTGGAGACCTGGAGAGCGGGAGCGGATCACCACAGGGGGACCGGTGCAGGCTGGAGGTCAGCGGGTGAGCGTCGTTCACGACTGATGAACGGTTCTGGGCACCGTCCTCACGGTGTGCCGAAGAGGGAGGACAGAGGTGCGTGTGGGAGCAGAGTGGGTTGTGTGGGGCCTCCACCTTGATCCCGTGTGGGCGTCGCCCTGCCCCGAAACGTGCTGGTCTCGGAGCCTGTGTGTGGTCTGTGCCTCTCCGTGTGGAGTGATGCTCTCGCGAGGGTCGGCGGCACCTCCGGAGCTGCCGTGTCTGGCGCTGCCTGCCTCGCTCGGGGGAGCGCCCTGCCCCGTGGCAGTGCCCGGGATCCGTCGTGCTCGATGTGACGGGACCGATCCGTTTCTTCAGGGGAGCAGACGGCGACCGGTCTGATAGACAAGGACGCGGGAGCAACTTTGTCGGTCTCCTCCTCTTCCAGGTAAGCTCTGTGAGGGAAGGTCGGGGGACGGGGGTTCAGTGTTTTCCAGGGCAATGGGGCTTTCGTCGGTATAATCCTCGTGATGTGGTGGAGACAGACGCCTGAGGAAGACTGCGTTTCCGAGCTCGTGGGTGCTGGCCAGACCCTCTCCTCTGAGCCGTGCTGAGTTCAGGGCCCTGCCCCGAAAGGTGCTAGTAGAGTAGAACAGGTACTATTAGCACCTGACTGGGTAGAGTCCCAATCGGTAAAAACGTCGGTGACGTCTGTCCGGTCGGTGACGGGGAAGGAGACGCTCGCGTGTCTGAGGTTGTGCACTTGAAACCAGCAGGCTGCTGACGGCCACCGGGGTGAGTTCTCAGACGTGCTTAGGATGATTTTTTTATTTGAGCGTAATCGACCACGGCCTTAACATCCGTTTCGGGTCTAAAATGAGTCATTTGAGGAGTTTAAGGTACGTTCACCACTGGCGTGGCTCCCATCCTGTCTCCACATGCGTGGCTAGTGCAGTATCTTCGAGACGATTTCGGTGTTCCGTTGTTAACAAGGAACACCTAAGAAGCTCCGGAAAGCAGGAGACGGGAAGAAGGTGGTTCTCTGTGGGGACGTCCCCCTAAGCCTCCGGCCGAGCACCGTCAGGGGAGGGCATCCCCCCGCAGGCCCAGAAGCACGTTGGAGGGCAGCGTGTCGGAACGGAATAGGACGATGGGCGGGTCCCACGGGTTTGTGGGCAGAGAGGAGAAAGCGCCACGTAAGAACGCGAGGGGATCGGACTGGTGCCGAGGGCGGATCCGTCCTGTGTGCGGAGCCCCACCCGGAAAGGCGGTCAGCACGCGGACTGACTTGTGGCGACCGCCTGCCCGGGTGGACCGACCGGCACCGACATGCAGCGGCCGGCGCTACCGCCTGTCGTGGGCCTTGCGGTGCAGCTGTGTACCTTGAACACGGGCGTGTCTATCACCTACCCCGTTGTGACGTCATGCATCCCAGATACGATTTTGTGTTCCGTTCTTGATCTCGTGGCTGCGTTCCTGTTACGGAAGGTGAAGATGCTTCGTCGTACGAGAAGACCGCTGGGCACAGGCCTGTTCTCAGTGGGTCCTCTTAGTCATCCCGGTAAATGGAGAAACGGGGGTCTCCGCCCTGATGGAGGTGTGGAAGTTGGAAGGAAGTGGGTCCAAATTGGTTTTGTTCCGGAGAAATCTGGCCGACAGCTGGACGTGGTGGGGAGAGACGTGGAAGCTGCGTGTGAGAGTAGAAGGGGGAGCGGGGCGGTTGTCTGTCTCGAGCAGTTCTGTGCTCAGTGACGTGTCCAGAGAGGTGCCAACTACATACGTAAAGTAAGGGTGATCGGTGCCTGCCCGGGCAGAGCGTCGCTCACTAGAGTGGCGTTGTCGGTGTCCTCAGAGACGGTGATTGCCGGGCGGCGGGGTGCGTTTGCCCTTGAGCAGACTGCCTTGAACGGAGGAGGGCCCTGGCCGACTCCTGGGTCTTCTCTAAGTTCTTGAGATTTTCTCAGGTTCTATTCCTGACAACGCGAACACATAACGTTGGAGAAGACGAGCATCGGAGAAGGATACTTGGAGAAAGAAGGGAATGACGGAGACGCCCTTTTCATCTCTTGCAGGTTCGTGTCCGTAGCCGGTCAGCCCAGAGCCCGTGAGGGGGGATCCCCACGGACGCAGGTACGCAGGTAAGAAGACCGTCGGTCGTCGTGGTTTACAACGCGTAAGAAACATGGGGCGCGGCGGTCACGATGTGCCGGAGAGGGAGACGAAAGCTACGTGTGACGGTGCGGGGGACCGGGCGGGAGCTACCGGAGGCGCGCTGGCCCCTGAATGTTGCCGGCCACGTAGTCGAAGCGTACCGTGCCTCGTCGACGGAGCAGTGCTCGCCCGGGGCAACGTTCCCGCTGACCTGGCCGGTGAGGGGGATGGAGGTTTCGGTGATTTTAGGGCCGTGTGCTTTACGGGCGGCCGTGCTCCGGGAGGCCCCCTGCGTGCAAGGCGGCCCCCCGGTGATGTGTCGTGTGTGCCGAACGCCCGTGAACACCTGCAGGTCAGAGAAGGCGCGGGTGCCTTTTGCGACCAGAGCACAGAGAAGGGAGCGGCTGCTGTCGGGAGCATCGTGACCGTCCGTGTAAACGTCCGGCAGGAGGAGGATCCGCTCCGAAGGCGGTCTCCGAGCCGGAAGGTCGGCAGTCGTCGTCCTCTAAAGACGAGGGGAAGCGGACAGTTACACTCCTCACGGCGAGGTGGGGGGAGAGCCGAAAGCTCCATCTCAGAACGTGAGGGGGACGCCGCAGCTCGTCCGCTTTGCTCGGTGCCGAGTGCGGTGTCCAGTCGGGGGTGAGCCGGAGGCTCAGACTGCTGGAGACGACGACCCGTCTGGGCGAGTGACCCCGTGAAAGTAACACATCTGGGGTGTCCTTCGGGCCAGCGATGGGTTTAGGGATGCACGGGTCTTCGGCGCCTCGGACGCAGGAGGTCCCCGGCGGGCACGTTTGTGTGGCCTCCGGCATCCCCGCGACGGCTCCAGCGGGCCGTCCGAAAGAATGTGAATGCAAACAGACTTGGGAAGACGAAGACCCTGTGAGATGGAGAAGAGAAGGCGGGAGCGCTCCGTTCCTCGGTAGGGCCCGTGTCTCACCCGTGTGAACGGGAAGAGCTCCGGGTCACACACGAGCGAGGCTAGCCGTGGGGAAGGCCCCATGTTCGCGTTGCGTGTGATTAGGACGCGGTCTCGCGTTCGGTCAGCGCGATCCGGGGGCCGGGAGACGAAGGTACGCGGGAGCCAGCGAGCGAGATCAGGTCGGTCGCCGCCTGGAGCCCGTCCGCGAGCAGTACCGCGTCCGGGAAGGTGCCGGTCGCGTAGACCAGGCGTCGCGGTGCCTTTTGTGGCAGAGTATGGCCCATCCCTAGCCGCCTCGGCGGGGTCCTCGACTTGGTTGTTGGGGAGGGGGGGGGGTGTCCGTGAGCGGCCCGAGTATATCCCCAGGTGGTACCGGGAATCGTCTGCTTCAGATCTTGGGTTTCCTCAAAGGGATCTCGCTGTCTGTTTCTTACAGGGTGAATTCCTACGCGTGGAAGGAGCGAAGATCCTTCCTGGCAGAAGCAAACACGGGAAGCGTCTTGTGCTCTCTGGTGTTTAATGATTTTCCGGGTAAATATGGAGGCTTAATGGGATCCCTACCGAGGGAACGATCCATGATGGAAGGCAGTGGTTTGTCACTTTGTTTTACCGGACCGTCTAAGGGACGTTCCTCATTACGTGGTCTGTATAGATGTGAGCGCTCTCTCCATCCGAGAGTGCCGTGTGGGGATGGGCGGGGAGTCCCTTGAGCCACGCCGTGTGCGGGGCCCTACCCAGAAAGGTACTGATTATAGATGCTACACGTAACGGTGCCTGCCTGGGTAGTGTAATGTTCCACAAGGAGAATTTTCCACTTGCCTGTGTCTCTCGATGGGGCTGGAGGTTCCCATGTTCTTGAGGTGCCGGTTCTTGAATCCAGGAAGGTCCTGGCAGGCACTCGTGTATTATCTCAGGGACGGCGACAGAGACAAGATCATCTCAGTGGCTGATTCCTAATGAGCTGAACAGCTGAGTGTTAGAGAAGGTGAAGACACTTACCTGTTTGTTTGTTTGTTTGTTTGTTCTTACAGTTTATTTATTTTGAGAAAGAGTGAGAAACCGCCAGTGGGGAGAATCAGAGAGAGTGGGGCGGAGCGGGGGGAGGGATTTCAAGCGGGCTCTGCGCCTAAAACAGAGAGAGCCTGACGTGTGGGGCTCATCCCCCAACTGAGAGATCATGACCTGATACAAAACCAAGAGTCAGCTGCTTAACTGACAAGGCCACTGAGGCGCCCCAAAGACACTTCTGCATAGAAGACGAGCACTGAGGAACACGCTCTTCTCTCTGTGTCCTCATAGACAACCAGAAAATGTAGACCAGGTGTGTGTGAACCCCCCCAAATGGAGGGACGCGAGATGGCATGCACTGTATCTACAGTATCTTGGGTCCTAGAAAAATCTTGGGTGCAGCCGTCCTGTTGGGTTGGCGAGACCAGTGAAAGCTGGATTTGATAGTAAGAGGTGTCCGGGGCCCGTTGTCCCTGTGGAGGTGATCTTGTCTGCACTACCTGGCCATAAGGGTGTCAGTGACTTAGGTCTTTTGTAGTCAGTGGTTTCCTGGGTATAGGGCTGGTACAGAGGAATGTTGGGCGTATCCTTCAGTGCGGTAATGTGGCTGGAGACACGTGTGTCCTTGAGCTGCCTGCTTTGAACACATGGGGGCCTCGCAGCCACCTGCAGGCATCCTCACATGATGTTAGTGTCCCCCCGCCCTTCCCCGATAATCGGAATACTTAAAAATTCGGGAAGATGAGGATACTTCCTAATAGAGGAAGAGAATCGAGTAGCAGATTGAATCTCTGGGTCCTCATAATCATCCAGGTGAAGACGGAGAAGGTCAGGGATTTCTTAACGCACATTGAGTGATGTTGGCGGATGGTAGGTTGCCATTGGGTAGGAGCGAAGGACGTTCCTCATCGCGGTCATCGTAAGGTGGCGGGGGTGACGTGAAAGCTGTATGTGAGAATGGAGGGGGCGCTGGGTTGGATCTGTCTTGAGTCACGATGTGTGTAGTGCCCTATCCAGGTAGGTGCCGATTCGATTTCCATCTGGGTCTTCGAAATCCTCCAGGAGAACATAGGGCGACGGGGCTGCCATCAGACAGAAGTTTGCCTGTTTCGGTCACGAGTTGGACTTTTCTGGAATTGTGGAGACACCTTCGGTAGAGACGTGGTGGCAGAGTGGTTTTGATGAAAAAGGTGCATTTGTTCGTGCCATTGGTACCCGGCAGATCATTCAGTAGGAGGGTACTGTTCGTGCAGTTTTACCCAAGTTGGACCCCAGGACCTCCAGCCACCATACTTTCCCAGTATGGTTCCTCTCACTTCTTCTACATTCACCTTGATGATTATGAAGAACCGGTGAGAAAACAGCGTGTTCCTGTGTTTCTTCTTCTATAAGGAAGGGGCCTCCTCTTCTCGAAGCTGGAGGCGATTGCAGTGTGAAAGTGTGCAAGTGTCCGCGACGAAAGCTCTGTTGGCGTGTGGAAGGGGTCTGGACGGCATCTGTTTGGAGCCACGAGTGTGTGCAGTGCCTTGCCCAGAAAGGTGCCGATCACACAGACGGTGTGTGATCAGTGCTTCTCTGGGTATAGTAATGCTCACGTTAAGCAGCGTTTGTGTTGTTTTCTAACTCGCCGATTGGCACGGAGGCGCATTTGCCCTTGCGCTGACTGCCTTGAACATGGCGGTGCCCTGGCCGATATCTGGGTCTGCTGTCACGTATTATCAAGAGGATTTCGATGTCGCATTCCTAACAGCGTGAACACCTCCAGAGAAGAGAAAGTAAAGACGCTTGCTAAATGTACAGGATAACACAGATAAAGGTGGTGTTCTCGGAGCCGTCAGATCATTCAGGTCAAGGTAGAGAAAGAGTGTGGCACCACTGAGGTAGGTACGAAGTTAGTCGTGAGTGGGTCGTCGTTTTCTAGGGTCATGGTAGATCTTGGATATAGGCAGTATGACCTGGGGACGGAGAGAGTTGAAACAACATGTGAGAGTCCGAGGAGGACCGGGCAGGCCCTCCCTTGACTCCTTCTCTGTGCGGCGTCCTACACGAAAACGTTGATCACTTGGAGTACGCGGTAGAAGCACCTGTATAGGCAGCGTGACGCTCGAAAAGAGCCAGGTGTTTTTGATTGCAAGTTTGTTTATTCTGAGAGCGGGGGGGGGGGGGGGGGAATCCCCAGCAGGCCCAGAGCCGTCCGCACAGAGCCTGACACCGGGTCGACCCCACAAAATGGTCAGATCATGACCTGAGCCCAAATCAAGAGCCAGGTGCTTAAGTGACTGAGCCACCCAGGTGCCCCAAGAACAAGGTTTTTTGGATGGGGGTTGGAATAGTGAGGAGATACAAACTCACGTCTTTAGTCGTAGGCCTAAAACTAGACAATACTGTCATCATCTAGCTGGGTCTGGTCATAATTCTCCTAAGAGAACTTTAGTCCTCTATTCCTAACGATGTGAGTACTTTTGTAACAGATGAAGAGAGCACAGGAACAAACTTGTTCTGTGGGCCCCATAATCCTAAGGTAAACTCTGAGCTTCTGAGACCGTCGTCACTGAGGGAAAAATGAAATGTGGGGGTCGTGTGTCAGCACTTTCTGGATTCATGGGAAACTCTTGGGGACACTCGTCATGATGTGGTGGATAAAGAGATGAAAGTTACATTGGAGAGGATAAAAGGGAGCGGGCGTGCCCTCCACGCTGGAGCCATGCTGGGTTTCGTGCCCTGCCCGGAAAGGTGCCGTCACTTGGATTAAGGGTCACTGGTGCCCATCTGGGTAGCATAACGCTCAACAAGAAAAACGTTCACGGTGGCCTTCGGAACAGCGAGGGGGATGGAGACACACGTGTTCTTGAGCTGCCTGCCTTGAGCTCAGGGAGGTACGAGGAGCCACAGGTGTCTCTGGCATCCTTAAAGTGGTTTCCGTGGTCCATGCCTTAGAGTGTTGTGCACACCTGGAGATCAGGAAAAAATAGGAATACGCTTCCTGATAAAAGTACAGATCGCGGAAACAAGCCTCTTCTCCGTGAGCCCTCGTAATCATCCAAGTAAAGGTAGAACACGTGAGGAGATCAGCACTGAGGGAGGTTTGCAGTTGAAGGGAAGCGGGTTGGCATTTTCTTGGGTTTCGGGAAATGTTTGTCCAAGCCTCGTGGTGTGATGGGTTGAGAGAGAGAAGTACGTTTCCGAGTACGAGGTGATTGGCAGATCCTCTTCTGCTTGAGCCACGCTCTGTCAAGGGCCCTACCCGCCCAGAGCCATCCTTGTCGACTTGGGTCGTGCGTTCCTAGCAGCTGCCTTGGCAACGTAACCGCTGAACGACACTGGCGGTGGCCTTCCGATGTACGATGGGCGTGGAAATGCGAGGTTTTTGAGCTGCCTGCCTTGCGTCCGGGAGGGCCCTGGAACCTCTCTCTCTTCACAGGCATTTGCGGAATGATGTCAACGGTATATTTCTCACAGTGTGAACACGTAAAGGTTAGAGGAGATAAAGAGCTCGTTTTTAGAAGTGGATTGACCCACAGATCCAATGTTGTTCATTCTGTATCCTCCTCGTTATCCCGCTGAATGTTGCAGAGGTGTGGAGATCCCCACTGAGCGGAGGTTTGAGAGTTGGAGGGCAACGTGTTGGCACCATCTAGGTTTATGAAAAAGACTTGGGTACTCTGATCATGATGTGGGGAGAAGGATTCGAGCCCCTTGACCGCATGAGGGCGACCGGGCAGGTCCTGTATGACGCCGCCACGTGTGCAGTGCCCTGTCCACACACGTGCTGATCACTTAGACTACGTGTGACTGGTGCCTTTGTGCACAGGGTGGGTAAGTCGCGATCGGAACATCTGTGGCGCCCTTCAGACCAGTGACGAGGTATAGCTACAGGTATTCTTAGGTGCCCTACGGGACGTCAGGAGGGCTCCAGCGGCCCCCTGAATCGCCTGCGTCTTCAAGATGATTTCAGTGTCCCATTCCTAACCACGTACAACCTGTAAGTTAGAGAAGATGAGGACACTCGCCATCGGAGGAAGAGAACACAGGAACAATGGCGTTACCGCTGGGTACTCCTACAATCATCCAGGTGAACACAGAGATGTGGGAGTCCTTTCCGAGGGAAGGGCGCAAGTTGAGGTGCGGTGTGTGGCATTGCCTGGGGTCACGGGGAGATCCGGGGTGCGGTCATCCTTGTCTGCGGGAAGCCAGGCGACCAGGCTACGTCGATAGTGGGAGATGGATTCCGGCCGTGTGCTCCCGTCTGCCATGTGCAGCGTCCAGCCTGGACACCTGCCAGTCGCTTCGGGTATGTGTAACGGGTGCCTCTGCGGGTAGAGTGAGGCTCAGCAAGAACGTTTCTATTTCTGGTGGCCTTTGGACCACTGATGGGTGGAGTTGCGGGTGTCTTTGAGCTCTTTTCCGGAACTCCGCTGGATGTCAGTCACCTTTAAGACGTCCGTGCTTTAAGTATGGCCGCTGGGCCAACGAGGCTTATCCCGACTGATAAGAATGGCTTCTTGTAGTAGATCTTGCTCACCCACCAATAAAGGGTAAAGCAGACAACTGCGGTTTTAGCTAAGGTGAAGAATCAGATGCTTTTTTTTTATTAAGAAAGGTTATCTGGGACCGTCCAATGAGAATCTCTACATAAAAATTCCCCAAAGCGTATTATTACCTTCTTGATAGGTCTGTTCCCTTGATGGCAGTAATCGTTCCCTGGGTGTTTGTGTATGTTCACGTGCGTGCGGTTGTACACATTACATACGTGCAGGCCTTTTTGTAGCAATTCTACCTCCATAAATGTGTTAAAAGGAAACCAGAGTGTATCCGCTCCCAGTGACGCAGTCCTTCAGCGAGGGAGGTGTGTTGAGTACGGCCACTATCCCTGCTTTGTTGATGAGCGGGACAGAGAACACGTGAAGTCATCGCCTTTGAACAGGATGGTCTCCCTGGCAACTATCGCGCTCGCAGGAACCTGGGCCTACCACATAGGCCATATTTTTGTTAGTAAATACGTCCTGTGGGTGTTTGTGGATCTTTAAAAATTGAGTCCAATGAGGAAATAATTTTAGTAACTTATTAATACCACAGAAGAAACCTGCTCCTCTAAAGCACACCCGACACCGGTTCCATGAACTTGGTGGGCAGCTGCATCGTTCACGTGGCAAGAAATCTCTCGACGCCCGTGCTGAACTGTACTTCAAGGGTATATGCTTTGTTTCTGTTTCGTATATGTTTGGCATATATTCTTATTTCAGGTGTACTTATTTATTTTGTGGGGGAGGGGCAGAGAGAGAATCCCCAGGAGGCTCTGCACTTTTTACACAGAGCTCGATGTGGGGCTCGAGCCCACCACCGTGAGATGGTGACCTGAGCTGATAGGAAGAGTCGACGCTTAACCGACTGAGCCCCCCAGGTGCCCCTTCTTTTTGTTGATGTGTTCATTTTTTAAATATTAGGTATATTCGTGCCAAGATAGATATATATTAATTTTCACTCAGTTCAAGCCCTGAAGATTGAGGAAACGCTTTAGAGAGGGCATTTAGTGACTGTGAATGACAAAAACTTTTGATCTTTACCGAGGCACGATTTCAAATTACACAACGGGGCTATATCCGTGCATCTGTTGCTTTGAACTCAGCTTCTCCTGTTCCATGAGGACACCCTTTGAATGTTTGCATTTTACGTTGATTTTACCGTTCGGTTGTTGCTGTTTCCAGAACTCCTTATGTCCTTTGTTTAGGCCACTCTTGCGGACTTTCACTAGGTTGGGCCTGCACGTGTTGCTGACTTCAAAGCTGTAGAAGCAGCAGCATTGCGTGTGTACCACGTACAGTAAGGGCTGTTTCCGGTCGATGCAGTTGGCTTTCGTGGTCGCCCGAACCACAAGTCCTAGAGAACTGCGGCGAATGGTGGGCAGGGAGGGGGTCAAGGAAATTAGTCATCACTTAAATGTAGCTGCTGCTTTTTAATGTTTTAAAAATTTACTTATTTTGAGAGAACATGAGTGGGGGAGGGGCAGGGAGAGAGAAGAGACGGAGAATCCCAAGCAGGCACAGGGGCTCCAGCTCCCGAAATGCGAGGTCGTGACCTGAGCCGAAAGCAAAAGTCCGATGCTTAAGACTGAGCCACCCGGGCACCCCTTAAATGTAATTTCTTTGCTTGTGCGAAATTTGCTTTTGCGTGGAAACGAATGGTATAATAGTACAGTCACTGATGTGTCTGTCACTACGTTCCAAAAACACTTAGCATGTATTTTCTCACTCATTTTTAACACCAATTTTATAATTAATAACAATTTTATATGCTGAACTATGGTGAGGATGAATTTAATTTATGAATAAAAGCTAAGCACTGAGATTGGCATGTAGCTTAGTATTAAGCCAGATAATTTATTGTCCAATTGGTTTCCATACAGCACCCAGTGCTCCTCCCCACAGGTGCCCTCCTCAATGCCCATCACCCGCTTTCCCCTCCCCCACCCCTCATCGGCCCTCTGTTCTTAGCATTTAAGAGTCTCTTATGGTTTGCCTCCCTCCCTCTCTGTAACTCCCCCCCCCCCCACCATGGTCTCCTGTTAAGTTTCTCAGGATCCACATATGGGTGAAAACATACGGTATCCGTCTTTCTCTGCCTGACTTACTTCACTTAGCATAATACCCTCCAGTTCCATCCACATTGTTGCACATGGCCAGATTTCATTCTTATTAATGTTTAATAATTACGGCTTTATTAACATTAAACTTTAAAATCATTTTCATTCAGGTAGGAAGCACTGATGCGAACATAATTGGGAGACTTGCTCGTGTGATTTCTCCTAAGAAAGTGAGGATTGAATACTCACTTCAGGTTCTTTGTATTAATTTTTAATGATAAATTCTGTTTTCGTTCACAGTGACTAATGAATGTAGGGGAGATACATATATACGTATATGTATATATATATAGACAGTTTATTTATGTTGAGACAGAGCAAGCTGCGGAGGGTCAGAGGGAGAGAGAGAATCCCAAGCAGGCTTCGCACTGTCAGTGCAGAGCCTGTGCAGGGTTTCGATTCACGAAACCATGAGCTCACGACCTGAGCTGAAGTCAAGAGTCGGAGGCTTAACCAACTGAGCCACCCAGGTGCCCCATATTGTGTGTGTGTGTGTGTGTGTGTGTGTGTGTGTGTGTGTGAGAATATCTCTAGCCATTTTCAGTCTGGTGTACCTTAATATTCAAATTCATTTTTTCCTATTAAACATATACTGTGATGTTTAATTTTATGTCATCTTAGCTAGCTAGGCAGGTGGTACCCAGTGTTGGGTGCAACACAAGTAAAGATGTTGCTGGGAAGGTATTTTGTCTGTTGAGATTAACATTTAATCAGTGGACTTTAAATATAACACATTACCTTCTGTAACCTTCAGTAACGTGGATGAGTCTCACCCAATCAGTTGAAGGCCTGGTCCCCCAAAGAAGAGAGAAGATAATTCTGCGTTTAGACAGCGTTTATTTTTTTAAAACTTTTAATATTTATTTACTTTTGAGAGAGAGAGAGACCATGTGAGTGGGTAAGGGGCAGAGAGAGAGGGCGACAGAGAATCTGAAGCAGGCTCCCGGCTCTGAGCTGTCAGCACATAACCCCAGGTGGGGCTTGAACTCCGAAACCGTGAGATCATGACCTGAGCTGAAGTTGGAGCTTAACCGACTGAGCCACCCAGGCGCCCCCAGACAGCCTTTAGATCTCAAGATGGAACATCAGTTTTACCCTGGGATGCCACCCTGCCTGTCTGCCGTGCATATTTTCAGATCTTGCCAACCCCAACAATCATGTGAGCCAACTCCTTAAAGTAAATAATCTCGTTCTTGCTTTCACTCTTGCTCTTTCACGTGTGTTTGTGTGCGTGTGTGTGCGTGTAAATGTGATTAGTTCTATTTCTCAGGAGAACCCTGAATAGTACATATCCTTGTCTTTTTAATAGATGCTCGGGGCACCTGAGTAGCTCAGTTGGTTGAGCGTCTATTGATTTTGGCTCTGGTCATCATCCAAGGGTTCTGGGATTGAGCCCCACGTCAGGCTCTGTGCTAAGCTTGGAGCCTGCTTGGGATTTTCTCTCTGTGTCTCCCTCTGCCCCTCTCCCCTGTTCATGCTCTGTCTCTTGCTCTCTCGACTTTCAAATAAAATTAAAAGAAAATGTTCATGTGTGTTTCTGTGAGTATGTGTGACGTGGCTGTATTTTTAACAAATGGGATCACACAGTGAGCTTTGTGTAATGTGGTCAAACTGCGAAAATGAACAGATTGGTGACTTTCTCCATCAAATATGTTTTCTGGTTTAAGTTTTAAAATGTAGTTATTTAAGGTACGACTTTAGGGTTAGTGATGTAAACCAAGGATGCGATTTTCTTTTTACGTGTTTTCCCATATCCTATAACGCAGAGTTCTCTTCTAGAAAGTCTCTGGGAGCGATTTGTGCAGTAACTTTATGTGTTCGCTTCTGTAACTTTGACATTACCATGTAGGATCTCATATGTGAAATGATCCTCCTTACTCTTCTTGTTTTAAGAATTTGGGGGGAAATGTGATTCATTTATATATACGCAATGAAAAATAGCATCACCTTGTCAAATTTCTCTGAATTTCACTTTTAGCCTTCTGACTTTGCTTTTGCAATGATGGAAGTTAGGCAAGTGAACATCTTTCCATAGTAGAACTTGCTCATCTCCTGGTGTGGGTGTATGCTGTACAGATTTTGTTTCTTTCAAGAAAAAGCCTGTTGTGATTTTCATAGATCTGTAGAATGGGCGTTAGAAGTTTATTCCTAGCGCCTTTATTTCTTTTTCTTTTATGTCAATTACATTCTCATCCCCATCATCTTTGCTGACTGATTGTTGGGGGTAGACGGGTAACATTTGTAGTTTTGCAACTCAGCTCACCTGTCAAGTCTTATTTTTTAGCCCACTTTTGTTAGACTGTTGCACTTAAAGATTTTAGGAAGTAAATTAAACTTTCCAAATATATTGACCTGTTCTGAACTGCTTTACAATGGAATAAATAGGTGGATGCTTCCTTCATTGTCAACTTACTTTAGAGAGAGAGCAAGCAGGGGAAAGGGGCAAAAGGAGAGAGAGAGAGAGAGAGAGAGAGAGAGAGCGAGCATCTTAAGCAGGCTCTGCGCTGAGCCCAGAGCCTGTCATAGGTCTCAATCCCACGATCCTGGGATCATGACCTGAGCTGAAATGAAGATTAGGATGCTCAACCCACTGGGCCATCCAGGCGCCCCTCCATTGTTAACAAGTTTTTAAATTTTTTAGTTTTTATTTATTTTTGAGAGAGACCGAGACCGAGCGTGAGTGGGGGAGGGGCATAGAGAGAGGGAGAACCAGAATCCAAAGCAGGCTACAGGCTCTGAGCTGTCAGCACAGAGCTCGATGCAGGGTTCAAACTTGTAAACTGAGATCCTGACCTGAACCGAAGTCCGACGTTCAACTGACTGAGCCACCCAGGTACCCCATCGTTGTTAATTTTAAAATTACGTCTCCCTGACTCCTGCTCAGGCTTTCCTTTATACAGATTCCTTTTTCTTTCAAGAACTGGGTAGTAACATCTGGAGTTTTGAAGCACTAGGCTTCGTATGTCATCCACTGTGTCATCCTGAGTCACTGCCATCTGGAGACTTTTTGGTATGAAAAACAGGGCAGGGCACTTCATTATATAGGTGACTTTTATCTCGTCAGAAATTCCTGAAATAACGTCCTTCTTGGTAGTCAGTAGTTTGCAAATAGAGAATCCTTGTGTTCTAATTAAATGGGTTTCTAATCGTGTGATGATAAAATTGCTTTTGCTTTCAAGTTCCAAAAGTATTTTTACATGTTGCCTCATGACAGATCAGGGCTGCAGAATATTATAGGTGTATTCACTTTTGGTTTGTTGTGAGTGTCTAACCACAGAAATGTTTTCAGGTACCTTGTCTCCCAAGTACATAATTATTCACCACATGATGCTTATTACTTTCACTACTTGTTAATTTTACTAGCTTATTACTACTCTACTAATACAACCATAGCTAGTGCTCCTAGTATGACTAACTTTACAAGTAAAGCTAAGATGAAGTTCAATTTAAACAGGAAAGCTACCTGTTTAAGATGCATCTGTGTGTGTGTGTGTGTGTGTGTGTGTGTGTATTCTGTGTTTACAAAAATGGGATCATGCCAATCACCTACTCTGTGGATATTTCCACTGTTAAATAAGATTTATTAACGTTTGTTTTAAATTCATACACTGTAACTCATGCAGAATGTGATATGAGGGCAATGAAGTCAGTATTTTATTTCATTATTTTCCCTTTAGAATAGGAATTAACCGGACACTATTTTAGTTATCTATTTTCTTCCAGTTAGCTCTCCCACAGTATTTTAATAAGGACAGCTTTTACCTACCTAGACACTGAATTTTAACATCTTGTATATGTATTTTTTATCTCCTTACAACTTTCTGAACTACTTCATCATTTTTCAAGTTTTCATTGGACTCTCTGTGTTGATTAATATATGTTATCTTTGGGGTTTTTGGTATTGATTTTCTACATTGATTTTTTTTTGAAGAAACCCAATGTTATCTCAGCCTAACTAGAAAAAAATTAGTAAAATCGAATATTGAAAACATAATAACACCTGTAGACAAACCCTCTCTTTTGAGGATTTTCTTCAGGCAGTTTTTTAGAACTTGAACTTATTCATGTAATTGTTCATGCTAAAATATACATATGTATACTCACGTGAATGTATGGATGGACAATACATTTTGTGTGGGGGGGCACGTTAAGAACATCTGAAAGTCACTGCTGAAGTTCAAAACATGCAATTCTCTCTTGATTTTTTATCCCGTTCGCTGAAGTTTATTGTTATAAAAGTAAATTTATAATTTTTACCTTCTATCAATTTATGATAATGCATTTTAACTAGTTAAGAATAACAGTTTAACATTTGTTGGCTCTCTTATTTCTTTTGAGGTTAACGTTCACCATTCTTAAGTGTACTTGGTATTGTATCAGAAATCCCTGTCAAGTTACAAAATGCTACCATATTGCTCCAAATTTCCTCATGCCCTTTCCAAATCCAGCCCCAGAGAGAGTCAGTATTTTAGTTTTTGTCTACCACATATTAATTGTCCATGGTCTAGAAGTTCAAGTAAATGGGATAATCTAGTGCACTCTTTTGTGCATGGCTTCTTTCTTTCCTGAATAAACTGCTTTTGAGATTTATCCATTTGATGTCTCTATCAATATTTCACTACTTTGTATTGGTGAGCTGTATTCCACTTTATGAATATATCACGCTTCTTTTTACCCATTCTCCTACAGATGGACAATTCTAGTTTGGGGCTATTATAAATAAAGCTTCTATTAACATTCACGTACAAGTCTGTAGACTTGTATTTTCATTTCTCTTGAGTAAATATTTAAATTTAGGGTTTTTTTAATGTTTATTTTTGAAAGAGACAGAAAGAGCGTGAGCAGAGGAGGGGCAGAGAGAGAGGGAGACACAGACTCCAAAGCAGGCTCCAGGCTCGGGGCTATCAACACAGAGCCCGACGCGGGGCTCGAACCCACGAACCGTGAGATCATGACCTGAGCCGAAGTCGGACGCTCAACCGACTGAGTCACCCGGGAGCCCCCCTTGAGTAAATATCCAAGTGTACAAATGCTGGTTTATAGGGAGAGGGATATTTTTAATTTTCGGAAAAATTGACAGGCCTTTGTCCAAAGTGTTAAAAATGTTTACCCTGCCCCCGACGACGGATGACAGTACTGTGACTGGTCAGCATTTTCACAGACCGTTGCAGTTGCCGGTCTTTTTATACCTGAGCCATTCGAGTGGCATGTAGCGTTCTGTAGGGGGTTGGATTTGCATTTTTGCTGATGCCCAATGGTGCTAACCTATCAACTTTTCCCTGTGTATTGTTGGCTAATGTATGCCTTTATGTTCAAGAAATCAATATTAAGTGGAGGTTCTGATAGCTTTTGGTAATAGCGTATAATTATGTGTACGTAATCAAGATAGAGACCGATGCTCTCCTAAAAACTTCCCCAGTGTTACCTTGTATGCGGTGCAACCAGCAACACGCTTTCTCACACAGCAGGTCTGCCTTTTCAGAACATTCATATAAGTGAAATGCGTTCAGTTTCCTTCATTCACTTAGCATAAGAACTTGAGATCCATTTCTGTTACTGCGTGTACGAATCGTTGATTCTTTCATGTTGCCGTATTGCGTCCCATGGTGTGATGTACCGCGAATGACTTATTCATTTACCAGGTTTTGGACGTTTGCTCTGCTTCCGTTTGGGGACTATTATGAATAATTGCGCTGTGAGCATTTATGTACACATGTTTGCACGGACATCCATTCTTACTTACCTCGAGTAAACACTTAATAGTAGAATTACTGGGTCATTATAGCAAACATATATTCATAAAGCCTTGCCAGTGTTTTTCCAGAGTGGCTAAACAATTTGCCTTCACACCAGCCATGAGTGAGAGTTTTACTTTCCCCACACACTCAACAACAATTGGTAGTTTCAGTCTTTTACTATTTTTAGTTTTAGTTTTTTAATATTATTATTATTATTATTTTAATCTTTATTTTTGAGAGAGAGAGAGAGAGACAGAGTGTGAGCCGGGGAGGAACAGAGAGAGAGGGAGACACAGAATCCAAAGCAGGCTCCAGGCTCTGAGCTGTGATCACAGAGCCCGACATGGGGCTCGAAGTCACAAACTGCGAGATCATGACCTGAGCCACAGTCAGACGCTTAACCGACTGGGCCACCCAGGTGCCCCTAGTTTTTATATTATTGAAGTATTACGGACATACAATGTTAATGTCAGTTTTGGGTGTACAACATTGATTTCAGACAGTTCTATACATTATGCAGGGCTCAATCCCACCACCCTGGGATCATGACCGGAGCCAAAATCAAGAGCTGGACACCCACCTGACTAAGCCACCTAGACGCCTCACTTTCAAATATATCACTTTTGTATATTTTATATGCCCAAAAATATGGATACCGTTTTTTTAGTTTTTTTTTTTTTTTTTTAGAAGTAATTGACTTGCATCACTGTGTACAGTGTTTTATACAGTAGTATTTAAATCAAAGAGGGAGAAGACCTATGTATTTATATTATCTCTTATAATTTTACCAGTGGATTTGATTTTTTAAATGTGGATTTGAATTAACATTTTCAGTCCTTTGATTTCAGGTTGAAAAGCTTCCTTTAGTATTTCTTCTCTAAGACGTGGCTTCACTAGCAAGAAGTTCAGTTTTTGTGTTATCTGGGAATGTCTTTATTTTGCATTCTTTTTTTTTTTTTTTTGAAAGATAGTTTTCCTGGATATAAAATTTTCCCTAAACAGTTACTTCTCCTTTCAGTGCTTTGAATATGTCATCCAGTGCTTTCTGGTTTCCATTGTTTCTGATGACAAGGCAGCCATTCTTGTTGGTGGGTTTCTTTTACCCATGACGTGTTCTTTTTCTCTTGTGTCAATGCTTTTTAGTAATTATCGTTCATTATTTTTACTATGAGGACTGGATAAGAGTCTCTTGGTATATTACTTAGAGTTCATTTCAGGGCTTTTTTTTTTTGGTGTTGAAACTTACATTTTTCATCAAATCTGGAAAAAAAAATTGTTAGCTGTTAATTCTTTGAATAATTTTTGTGCTCTTTTTTCTCATATTCCCAGGACACCTAAGTTGATAGCCTTAATGGTGTCCAACATTGCTCTGATGCTCTGTTAGTTTACTTCATTTATTTTTGTTTGTTTTGCATGTTGGATACTCTTTATCCACCTTTCTTCATGTTAACTGTTGTTTTTTGTTGTTGTTGCCAGTTCAAGCCTACTATTAATTCCCTGTAGTGAAATGCACACTTCAGTTATTACCATTTTTTAAATGTTTATTTAATTTTGAGAGAGGGAGAGAGTGCTAGCGGGGGAGAGGCAAACAGAGGTGGGTCAGAGGGTCCAAAGCAGGCTCAGTGCGGACAGAAGGGAGCCCGGCCCGATGCAGGGCTCGAACTCAGGAACTGGGAGGTCGCGACTTGAACCGAAGTCGGACGCTTAACCGACCGAGCCACCCAGGTGCCCCTCGCTTCGGTTCTTATATTTTTCGATTCTTTCTATTTAGCCCTTCTTAACAACTTCTATCATTTGTCTCCTTTTATTTTCTTACTACCAAAAGGGCTAATATTTTCAATAACACCTTTAGTGTCCCCCACGCTTCATTTTTTGTTTCAAAAAGTCCGTTCCTATGGTAAGAGGTTTGTCTCTCCCTTTTCTTACAGACTGCCTCTCGGGCACAGTGTCTGAGCCACCGATCTGGGTACTGGGCAGGGTGTTAAACCCTGGTTTTCTCAGCCCACCTCTCCTGATTTCTAACATCTAACAAGCTAGGGCATGGGCAGTCCGGGCCCCAGTATTCTCACGCAGCTGTCCCTAGAGCGGAACGTACATCAGATGAGTGAGGAATGGTTGTAGGAGTCCTCTGATCTCTGACGAGGCTCACGAAGACTGACCTCTTCAGCTCGGGCTGGGAGAGGGTGAGGAGTGCGAGCAACCTGCCCTTTTGTTTAAAAACCTTATTACTCGATGGAGATCTGAGAGGAAAGAGAGCCTGTCGTCTTAGTCACTGTCAGTGGAATCTGAGGCTTCATCAGTCCGAGATGGGGACGAGAGAGGAAGCGCGTCGTGGCTCAAGTGACCTCGACTGTTGCCAATCTTCCTACGTTCTCGTAAAGTTAGCTTGGACAAGGATGTCTCGCCGAAGACAATTTCCGAGACAAGTTTTGTAATGTTATTTATTTCTTTACTTGGTAATGTTATTTGAAAGTTTGTTTATTTTTGAGAGGGAGAACATAAGCATGGGAGGTGCAGAGGGAGAGGAGGACGGCATCCAGTGCTGACTCTGAGCTGTCAGCAGAGGGCCCGATGCAGGGCTCGAACTCACTAACTGCGAGATTAGAACCTGAGCCGAAGCCAGACGCTCAACCGACTGAGCCACCCAGGCGCCCCCTATTTTTCAAAGAGTTTTTGCCGGTGATGCTCCTTTCTCTGGCTACTGAGTTTGCAGAGCTCCTCATGCTGCCATCCCAGAATTGAAACTTTTGCAGTGCTCTCTATTTTCCGGGGTTCTGTTTATTTACCTTACCTATTATTCCTCGAGTTGAACGTTAGCCTAACTTTCTCCACTTCTCTGGGTGTTTATAGGGAGTATTAAAATACCTGTTTGATGGCGTTGTGATATTTAGGAATGTCATACCCCAATTTGTCTTGTGATATTTTTTGTCCTATCACAGAGGTCAAACCGCGGTGTCTCCTTTGATACTGGGTCTGAGATCTGGCACATAGATATAAACACGTTGGCGTCCACAGCTGTGCTTGTGGTCAAAAAGTGTGGACCGTTGTCGGGTTCTTACCACGTTAAAGAAAATTTACAGCTCTATGTGAACCTGTTTAGTTATGTATTAGAGTGAAACCTAATGTCTAGTTCCTGCTCTGAGCATTTAGGTTCCAAGTAAGAGCCCAGCATGTTTTCAGTTACTACGCGTTCTTAGAATTTCAGCCATTGCCTTATTAATCCCGTGAATGTATTTGCGTGCTGTTTTTTATGGTGAGTGTTTGTTCTTTCAGCTGCCTCATCTTGTCTTTGCATGACCTCTGAGGTGGCGAGACCCGTGGTAAGTGTTTCGTATCGCTGCTGGGAATCCAGAATCGGAAAACGGGTAAATACACAGCGTTTGGCCTTCTGTAAGCAACGTGCATTTGTGGTCTGCTGCCATTGCTGTTACTGTGAATAGGTAGCATTCATTCCTGTCTCGGTGAGAGGCGACCTTGAAATCGGTTTGATTAAATACCATGTGGTAACGTCACCAACGAATGCCTTATCCAAGTATTTTTTTTTCACAGGTTTGAATAGATCTTCTCATTCAAATGTGTTTTTTTTCAAGGAAGTATCATTATTTTTACAAACATGGAGACACAGAAAGTGATGATTTCAGTTACCGTTATCTTTTGATTGCACTCCAGCCTCACTCACAAGTACTCATTATGAGCAGTGTCCACATCCTCCTATTTGTTCAAACGAACCTATACCCTTTATTAACCGTGCGTTGCATATATTGTACTCTTACGTAGACATACAGCTAATTGGTTTTCATTTTTGCTCGCTTGAGAGAGACAAAATTACGGTATATTTATAGTCTTCAGTAAATCGTCTCTCTGCTCAAAAACATTACCTGTGTACATTCTTCCAGGTCAAATTCTGTGTCTATAATGTAAACCAGTTTTTATTATATGCTCAAAGATAAAATTTTCCTAACAGAGTTTTTCTTATCAATCTGGTCCTTTGATCCATCTTTTTAAATTCTTTTTGCTCTTAGGACAAAGTGACTTTATCACTTGGTGGTGGGATAGAAATTTGTACAGGTTATTTCCGTTTTGAGGTCAGCTTGGTTAATCTCCCCAACTTTTGTATTTGCTCTTAATCTAGAATAACACTGTGCCAAACACCAAGAGAGTTGAAGTGACTTTTTTTCCTCCCCCGTTTATCCTTGACCTAAAATTGTAAAATGTGTTCCGGAAAACGTACATTTTTGGCAGTATCCGACCTTGCCATACATGAATATGGGTGTTAAGGTTTTTGCTGTAAAGTTTTAATTTACATAATGTGGGCCCTGAAGTATTTCTTGATAATTTTATTGCTCGCTAATTTACTCTGACTTTCTTTGGTCTGTGTGTTTTTTTGCCATGGCGTGTTGTAATTATCATGGCAGTATATGGAAAGTATTGAGTTTATATTTATTGTGAATACACTTCTAGACATATATGTCGTATATAGAAGTGTGCATATGTTGGCATAGGTTGATAGATACACGTAAGTTTTTTATGTAATTTTTTTCCCTTCAAACTACAAAAACCTGATCAGAGCATACGTATCGTGCAGTAGATCAGTAGTTGAATTGTGGGTGTTGGTGTAAGCATATAGAATGCTTACCCTCAGAGTACTTCTGTGCTGGTCGGTGGGGCATTTGGCTTCTAATCAGGAGAGCAGCGTGGTCTCAAAGAATTCATTTTGTCAAGAATGGAAGTAATATTGTGGGAATGCAGTTCCTCGTTTCTCTGTGAGTTTCTCAAAGTATTTCTGTGCGTATGGATGTTTTTTTAATTCTCATGAGAGATCTGAGGTGTGGAATTAAAAGCGTCCACAGCTCGGGGAGCCTGGATGAGTTCGTCGGTTAAGCGTCTGACTTCTGGCTCAGGTCGTTATCTCCTGGTTTGTGAGTTCGAGCCCTGCGTGGAGTTCTGTGATGACAGTGTGCAGCCTGCTTTGGATTCTTTGCCCCTCTCTCTGCGCCTCCCCCTCTGCGTTCTCTCTCTCTCTCTCTCTCAAATATAAGCAAACAAAACAAAGCGTCCACAGCTCCGCTAACTTGTAATGCCTGAATAGGGTGATCCACATGCTGTTTGTATCCCAGCTGCCACGGAATCACGTAAGTAAGTAAGCGGTAAGTCGGTGTGAGTCCTGATTTTTAGACGTCTAACAAGCAGAAACTGTTCCTCAGGATGGGAAAACAGGAAGCCTTTACCTTTTAGATCGTTCATTGTGCGTCCCATAACAAGAGAGTACCCTGAATATGTTTAAATATTTTCAGTGTAATTTGTTTTCTGTTTAATAATAAACGTAACACTTTTTCAGCCTTATGTATAACATAGGGCAACGATATACAATGAAAACTTAAAAATCAGTCTCTTCCTGAAAGTTCTCCAATTCGTATCCAATTTTTAACCCATGTTAACCACCTCATTCATAAAATTTAATAGCATATTTATACTTAAACACCTATTATTAAACCATAGCAAAGAGTTGTTTGTTATTCACATTAAAATGAGATAATTTATTCCAAAGCATCTTATCTCTTAAAAATACTCCAGTAGCATTTTGTTAGGGATCTCTCCCTCCTCGCACTTACCCTCCCAGATTGTTTAATCCTTCTATTTTTTATTTTTATTTTTTTAAGTCATTGCTGCATCCCATGCGTGGCTCGAACTTACGAATCCGGGATCGGGGGTCGCAATGCTCCGTCGACTAGGCCAGCCAGGCGCCCCCGTGTAACTTTTGAAATTGAGTCCTGCTCTCTCGTTGTCTCAACAGGTAGCCACTAAAACCAAGGCAGATGATGGTGCCGATTGGCGTCTGGGTGCCCTCCTGGCACCTACTGCTGCTGTGCCGGAACTCAGCTGTGGGATCTGGACCCTCAGTTGAACTGTATGAGGAGGGACTTTGGCCAGCTTCTCCAGATTCGCCATCGGAGAAACCAGACTCCTGAGAGCCCTTCAGACCTCCAGCTGCTCTGGTCTCCTCTGATGCTCCCAGCCAAGTCCAGCCTCGGGCCTTCGCACGGGCTGCTCCCTCTGCCTGTGCTGACCTCTTAGCTCGGCATCCTGGTCCCTGTCCTTGGCTCTCCCACCCTGTCACCCTGCTCTACATGTTTTTTTTTTTTTTTTTTTTTTTTACTTCATGCCACTTGTCCCGCATTAATGTGGCTTATCGTTTCCTCACTGTGTCTTCTCCAGAGTGCACAGCTGTCCCAGTTGGCCTGGGACTTGGGGAGGTTCCCGGGGTGTGGGACTTTGCGGTTTTAGTACTGGGCAAGTCCCAGGCAGACTGAGCTGAATTGGCCACCTTGTTTCCTCGTCTTTCTGCTCCCAGCAGAACGAAACCGTCACAACTGTGGAGGCCTCCGTTTTGTTCAGTGATTTATCGCGCACGTCAGCAACGGTGCCTCACACATGGTAGGCAGTTAATAAATCTTGGCTGAAGGAAGGAAGGAAAGAAAGAATGAAGAGTAAGAGTCGCAGTGGTTCCATCCTGGGAGCTATAGGCACGTAGATTCTAAAGGGACCTGCTGCGTGTTGTTTAGAGCGGCCAGAATTAAAATCTACCGTGAATATAATTACTGAAGTGTCTAAGTCACTGTTTAGTCCACGTACGTAGTATTTCCCCATATCTTGCCTCACTGAATCTTAATGGCAGTCCTGCAGCATAAAATGAGTATCTTCTATGGCATCCGACGTTTCTGAATGTAAAAGCAGGTTATTCCATAAAGGTGTTTTCACATCCTGACTCTGGAATAAGCGTTCACTGAACGTTCCTGCCTTCGTTATGATCCTCGTTATTAATTTCAGTATTACTGAGCTAGTCCTTGGCCTTTTATTTAGAATGGGAAATCTGCATACTAGGGAAGATTGATGGCTTGTATAAAGTCACAAAACAAGTGAGCGGCTGATGCTCCTGTCTAAAGAGTTTTGTTCCAATTTGGTCAATTTAAACGCACCCAAGGAAAGAGTGCTCTTTTTACTTTATTTTTCCCTGCTTTATTGAAGTATACTCATTATACAAAGAAAATGTGCATATTGTATACATTTTGATTGTATACGTTTGTATGAAGTGAAGTTTTCATTCACTTCCTCAGCCTGCCTCACACTTCAGCAATGCCAGATTGGCCCGGCACCATTGAGTAATCCATTTTGCTGTAGTGTTACCTTTTTAAATTAATATTTCAATACTGTACTATCTTAACTTATGAACCATTTAATATCTACAGTCGCAAGTATCCCTCATCACCTTTTCTTTTTTGAGGGTAATCTCAAAATTTGAGGGTTTTTTGGTGTAATCTCACCTACTGAAGACTTAATGGCTAAAATTTAAACTTCACTTTTCAAATTTCTGATAACACATTTGGCTTTTCAATTTATTTGCCAGAATATGAACGTATTTTTGAGAAAATGAGCATTTGGTAACAGTCTGTCTCAATTCATGTGTGTCCGTCTGTGGCGTATCCTCCAAAGCTGCCCATTTAAATCCCTTAGGGAAGTTTTGTACTTTCTTTATATAGGGCCTGAGTAAGTCTTCACAAGCGGATTGGTGAGTTGTTTTCTTCCTGCTGTGCATTAGTCCTGAATTAGTTTATCTTTATAAAACATTGGTAGGTAGCAAAAGTAGTAATTCTTTCTTTCTTTCTTTCTTTCTTTCTTTCTTTCTTTCTTTCTTTCTTTCTCTTTCTTTCTTTCTTTCTTTCTTTCTTTCTTTCTTTCTTTCTTTTTGTTTATTGACGTTGAGAGAGAGTGAGAAGGAGCAGAAGAGGGGCAGAGAGACATGGGGAGAGGATCTGAAGCAGGCTCTGTGCCGACAGCAGGGACGCTGACGCGGGGCTTGAACTCATGAACCGTGAGATCATGACCTGAGCCGAAGGAGGACACGTAACTGACGGAGCCCCCCAGGTGCCCAGTAATTCTTTATTTCTTAGCAGTCAACTTACTGAAATGTTCAGCACCGCTCGGAGTTTTGGAGGCCTGATTTTCACATGTGATGATTTAGGAACATAAAAAGTATTCGTGTGTTTGTAGCACTATGTGGGCAAATTTTATACATCGTGCACAAATGTCAGAGGATTAATGGATGGGCATTATTAGGTTTTTGAACCCTGTTGAAAATAAATTGTAGGAGTATGATCATAAATAGATTTTTGGAATAGGGAGGCCATAGACTTCTTTAGGTCCCCGTGTGTATCTGTAAATCAAAAAAAAGGTACAAGTATATATCTTTTATATATCTATATATAGATCTATATACATAATGTATTAGATCTAGAAAATGTTACATGCCTTTAAAATCTACACGGAGGCGCCTGGCTGTCTCAGTGTGTACAGTGTGTGACTCTTGATCTCAAGGTCACGTGAGTTCAAGCCCCACACGGAGTGCAGAGCCTACTTAAATTAGAAATAAAAATAAAATATATACGTACATCATCGTTTAGAATACAGCTCTCTAACCCATTCATTAGTTTAGTTTTAGTTTTTTTTTTTTTTAATTTTTTTTTTTAACGTTTATTTATTTTTGAGACAGAGAGAGACAGAGCATGAACGGGGGAGGGTCAGAGAGAGAGGGAGACACAGAATCGGAAGCAGGCTCCAGGCTCTGAGCCATCAGCCCAGAGCCCGACGCGGGGCTCGAACCCACGGACCGTGAGATCGTGACCTGAGCTGAAGTCGGACGCTCAACCGACTGAGCCACCCAGGCGCCCCTAGTTTAGTTTTTCATATAAAATCAAACTTGCTATTTTCCATCGAAGTAGCTAATATATACTAAAAAGAGCAAACTTTTGGGAGTGTCAATTTTGTGTCATTGATAATCAAGTTCCTCAAATACACTAAAAGAGCAAACTTTTAGGAGTCCATTTTTGTGTCGCGGATAATCAAGTTGTTCCTCAAATACACCCGTCCTGATGGTGCTTTTGAAGAGCGACCTGCCCACTGGCCTCATGCTGATCTTACTCTCTTTCTTCTAAAGACTCTTTAGTCTTTTTGCACACTTAATATCGTCTAATTTTATTGTTTAATGATTTGCTTTTTTCTTTTTTTATTGTATCCCCCCCCCCGACAAAGTAGAGCATAAAGTCCGATGGAGGTATTCCTTTCTGTTTTGTTCACAGATAATGACTGTGTGCCAACAGTAGCACCTGGCACATAGCAGATGCTCATTAAATGCTTGCTGAGTGGAAAAAAAATAAATAACATTAGAAGCAAACTTAGCTAGTAAGAGAGATTGTGAGACAGAGTACTCACTGGTTAGTGGGCGTGTAGATACTAAATAAGACCATCACATGTTAATTTTTAGGTGTTCTTACAGGCATGACATCCGTTGTGAGGATTACGTAATTTTTTAGGCTTCTAAGTAGCTTTTCCACTTATGGAAGTATTTCCCATACGTTGAATAGTGATAAAAACAATACCAGTCCTGTGACGTGGAATTAACCATGATGTCGGACACCTAGGTGAGTTGTGAGATGACATATACAAAGGCATTTCCACACTTCCTGGCCTGGGAGCGGACCCCCAGTGAATGTCAATGATTTCATAATCCTCCTTATTAGTGCAGCTATCATTGTTATTAAAAGCAGTTCTTTCGTTCTTAATTCTAGATGGGAAGTGTGTGTTCAGAGAGGATAGATGATGTGTTCAAGCACACAAAGCCAAGGGGGCTGTGTTTCCATTCATTGTTAGAAATAGGACGTTCTTTGTCAATCTTGTTAATATTAAGGGGCACCTGAGCGGCTCAGTCAGTTAGGCGTCCGACTTCGGTCCGGGTCATGATCTCGTGGTCTGTGAGTTCGAGCCCCGCATCGGGCTCTGAGCTGTCCGCTCAGAGCCTGGAGTCTGCTTTGGGTTCTGTCTCCCTCTCTCTCTGCCCCTCCCCTGCTCACACTCTGTCTCTGTCAGAAATAAACATTAAAAATTTTTTTAAAATATCGTTAATATTAAAAGTAGTCCTTTGTCAGTTTACCTAAGGAAACAGCTTAGGGACGTTGACAAGTTTAATAACCTACACCAAAAACGAACTCGTTCCATACCTTTTCCATTATCTGTATTAAACTTGTGTTCCATCTTCCTCTATGCACAAAAACTGACAATAACATACACACACAGACACTCTATAGTTCCTCGTTTTTTATCCATTTTACAAGAACAGGATCATTTTACAAAAAACTGTATTAATATTATCCTACACATTTCCCCGGAAATTGGTTTCCTCTTGGATATATTTTCATAGACATCCCTCGAGGTCATCGTATACTTTATTGTTTGCAGTTTTAAAATTCAAGTCAAACCCAGATGGGATTCATTAGGTCCGTAAGATTTCCAAAAAAAAATCAAATTTTATTTTCCTAAAAGAGCCAATGTATGTAACAGAATTTTAAGAATGTCCTTTTATTTCTTTGGTTCTCTTTCAGTTTTTTAGCCAATACCGCATTGTTTGAATTTTTATAACGTGATACTGCCTTTGTGTTACTTTTGTCCTCCGTGGCTGTCAGGAATTAAATTATGTCCTTAAAAAAAAAAGAGATGTTGAATCCATAATACCCCATTATTCCAGTATCTCAGAATGTGTCCTTGTTTGGGAACAGGGTCATCGTAGATGTAATTGGTTAAGATGAGGTCATACTGGAGTAAGGTGGGTCCTTTATCCAATTTGGTGTCTTCACAAGAAGACAGAAATTTCGACCCTGATGCAGAAGGAAGATGGAGTCCTTTGCTACAAGACAAGCGACTTCTGGGCCGCCAGAATCGGGAAGAGGTAAGAAGTGATCATTTCCAGAGTCTTTGGAGGGAGCGTGGCCGTGCCAACAAGTTGATTTGGGGTTTGCGGCATCCTGAACTCGAAACACCAAATTTGTGTTGTTTCAAGCCCTGCGAGTTTGCGGTGCTTCGTCATGGTAGCCCTTCGAAAGCAGTAACGCTGGCCTTCGGTATTTTTCTGGAGTTGTTAACTCTCACTAACAGATTCTTACAGCTGGAGTTTTAACAGCTCTTTGTCAAATTAACCAAAAACTTCCCATGGGGATTTTAATGTGATTGTCTTAAAAATACGACTAGAGAAAATTCAGTATCTCTACAATATCAACTCCATATTTGAGAGCATACCTATGTGTCTATTGAAACCCTTATGTAATATAATACAGTTTTGTATTTTCATTGTAGATCCTGAAATTTCTAAGTACGTAGAAGTAGCTTGCATTTTATCTTTCTGTTGTATTTTTGTTTCATTTTCTTTTCTGCTTTCTACTTATTTCTATAATGTAAGGGATGTATTGATATTTTAAAATTTGTCCTTCCGGTCCAGTCTCTAAAGAATCTATGCTATATTCTCAAGTTTCCTCATTTGACTGTTTTCCTTTCTTCCAGCTTTATTGAGATACGTTTGATAAATAAAATTGTGCCTATTTAAGGAGTTCAACGTGAGACGTTTTGACATACATGCACATCGTGAGCTGAATACCAGTTTCTAGCAAATTAACGTGTCTTCTATTACCTCACATAGTTGCCGTTTTGTGTGCGTGATGAGAACACTTGAGAATTCACGTCATGTATGTGAGACATTTACTGTGAGGATTAAATGAGTTAATCCCCATAATAGCAGTTAACACATTGATTGACCTTTAAATAAGAAGTCATTAAACGCTAATAACCTTTATTATTGTAAGTAAAAAATAATAGCATTAGATGCACCTTAGGTGCAAAGAATTAAATTTGCCATAATTCTTCATGTCAGACATGCTCTCAGTAGAAGTCTCTGCCTACCCTGCTCTTACTTACTTATGTTTCTTTCTTTAATAACGTAAGAAACAGAAGCTGTCCTGAGAATCCGAGCAATAGCGTTGGTAATAACACGCATCTAACTCTCTAGCTGCCCTAGCGACTCTCTCTGGCCTCTGCCCACCAGGGGTAACCGTCACCCTCGTTCCTGTCAAGCATTCCTTCGCTTCCTTTTCTCTTGCTGTACGGAATCTTATTTCGGGGGCCGCTTTTTTCCCTTTCTTAGAAGTCTCATCCGCCTTTTTGTGTGCTGCTGTGGTTTATTCCATTTGACTACTATGGAACATTCTGCCGTGTCTATCAGTCGTTTCACTTACGCTCCAGGTGATGAACATCCAGGCTCTTGCTCGTGTGCGAAGTGCTGCTGCGAACAGCCTTCTACATGTTGCCTATTGTGATGAGTAAAAGTTTCTCTTGGGCGTTCCCTGGGAGAGAAATTGGTGGGCTATGGGTTAAGTAAATGCTCAACTTGAGGTGCTAATGCTAAACCATCTCCCAAATTAACTCCATTCAAATCACACTCCCACCAGCAGGTGTGGATGTTGTGGATTGACACCCAGGCCAACACTAGGTGTCATCAGTCCTTTAAATTTTTGCCAATAACGTGGAGGCAGATGGTACCCCTTGGGGTCTTGATTTGCATTTCTGTGATTAATAAGTGGAATATGTCTTTATAATTTTGTCGTTGATAATACTAAGTGAATACCTCTTACCATGAAAATGTGTTTGCTGTAGGTTTTTTCAAAGGTATACTATTAAGTATGTTTCCATCTAGTTTTTAAAAGTGCTATTAGAAATGAAATCTTCAAGGGGCGTCCGGGTGGCTCAGTTAAGCGTCCGACTCTTAGTTTTGGCTCAGGTCACAATCTTGCAGTTTGTGGGTTCGAGCCCCGCATCTGGCTCCACACTGACAGTGCAGAGACTGCTTGGGATTCTCTCTCTCTCTCTCTCTCTCTCTCTCTCTCTCTCTCTCTCTCTTCCTCTGTCTCTGTCCCTCCACTGCTTGTGCTCTCTCTCTCTCTCTAAATAAATAAACTTAAAAAAAACAAACGAAGTCTTTAAGTTATTAGATGCCTTTATTACGAGAGTCTCGTTCTGATTTCCTACCTTGCCAAGGCTCACAGCCATACCCCCCTCCTCACTACTGTTAGAATCCAAGGCTTTAGGTTACTGAGCGTGGCATGCGCCTTCCCACTATTCACGTCTTCATCTCCATTTACCCTTCTGGTTATTTCCCCTTCGTGGATTTGGACCCCTGCTTTATTACGAACTCAGCTCTGCATTCAAAAATATTTTTGTTATATTTTATCCCATATTTCTATGTTTATAAGAGAAGAGTCTATCTATCTACATCACTGAATTCTTCAAACTTTAATGTGAATATGAGGTGCCTGGCGATGTTGGTAAAAATGCAGGTTCTGATTGTGTCTTCAGTCCAGCCCAAGACTCGATCGCTAACACGATCTCAGGGAAGGCCTGTGATACTAATCCCTGAACCACACTTTGAGTAGCAAGCGCCTACCTCGACTATCATAGTGGTGGAGACGGGATTCCAAAATCAGTTTTTGCATCTGGTCTCTGAAGAAAACGGTCTGTAGCGATTTTTTGGCCAGCTCCTCCTGAGTTGCCCTGGAAGCAACATGAAGGTCAAAATCACTGAATAAAACGGTGTAAAAAAAAAAAAAGACAATATACAACTTGGAGTCTAATCTTGGCCAACAGCAATTTACTTAAAGCTCTTACATCCTGACATCGGCCAATAGTTTTCAAATAGGAAGTTAACATCATGAGTAAATGTGTATCACAGAACCCGAGATGGAAGTTTTCCGTATAAATGCCTACGTTGCTCTGATAACCTTGATTTGCCAAAATACCGTGGTACGTGATTGGCTCATTTGATCCCTACAACAAACCTGGGAGGCAGATGTAACGACCTCCTCAAACAGCCAAGAGATTTTTGGTGGATTAGACGGGATGACACTCATAAAAAGGATTTACCCACTGCCTGACATGTAAGTAATCCCTCAGGAAAGGTCATTTTTGCCTTCAATATTCAAAACCTTGGTAACATTTAGAAAAGGTTTGTGTGGAATACTTCATATACTACTAGAAAAACTCTGGATGGTTTTATTTCTAGATGTTATGCTTCTCCTTGCTGTCCATAGATAGTCTTCCAATTGATGATTACTGCTATAGCAGAATGCTTGATTTTTGCATACTTTTTCTGACTACCCCACTTTAACTCTATTAATACATGTACTTTTGTATCTATAATTTTATTAACTGTGCTGCACCATTGTAACGAAAGTTAAAAATGCTTCACCGTTCTAGGGGCACCTGGGTGGCTCAGTCAGTTATGCGTCCGACTTCGGCTCAGGTCATGATCCTGCAGTCCATGAGTTCGAGACCCGCGTCGGGCTCTGTGCTGACAGCTGAGCCTGGAGCCTGCTTCGGATCCTGTGTCTCCCTCTCTCTGCCCCTCTCCTGCTCGTGCTCTCTCTCTCAAAAACAAATAAACATTAAAAAAAAATGCTTCACCATTCTAATTGATTAGTAGCATGCTCTGCCAACTAGACCAAATCAGATGGAACAATTGCCTTTTTCAGTCAATGTCCCTACCTGGCCACCTCATCTTTTAGACATAGGACCTTTGCCTGTAGTATAAGCTTCCCCAGAGATTCCTGAAACTTAAATTCAGTACTGACCTTTTGACACAAAAATAGTGATTTATGATTGGGTGACAAGAAAGGTAAACTTCTCAGGCGGAATTTCAGAATCAAAATTCTGGGGGCACCTGGGCGGCTCAGTTGGTTGAATGTCTGACTTGGGCTCAGGTCATGATCTCAGTTTGTGGGTTCGAGTCCCATGAAGGGCTCTGTGCGGACAGTGAAGAGCCTGCTTCACACACTCTGTCTCCTTCTCTGCCCCTCCACTGCTCACTTTCTCTCTCTCTCTCTCTCTCTCTCTCTCTCTCTCTCTCTCTCTCAAAAATAAGTAAACATAAAAATTCTAGATGCAGGCTTCTGCGTTCAAAATAGGATGCCTATGTCTTCTCTATGAACGGGATTCCTTTGACATAGGTTCAAAATAATATGACTTCTTGTTTGATCCTCCAATTAAAACTTTACCAAAAATTGACTTATTGCATAGCTTTCTTTGATCCTCAAGGGAAATCTGTTACGAGAGAAGGAGTAAGTATCTCTGGTAGGAGTATAGTGAAGCCCAATGAAATAAATCACAGGAAATTATTTAGCAAAATGCCTGATAAGTTACTAAACATCAGTATATGTTTATTATTTATCTTATTTTTTTAATGTTTTATTTATTTTTGAGAGAGACAGCACATGCAAGTGAGGGAGGGGCAAAGAGAGAGGGAGACAGAATCTGGAGCAGGCTCTGGGCTCTGAGCTGTCAGCACAGAGCCCTACATGGGGCTCGGATGCTTTAATTGACTTAGCCACCAGGCACCCGTGTTTATATTCTGTATATTATTGTTCATATTATGCCTGATCATCTTATGAAATGTGTGGGAATGTCACAATGGAGAATATCCGGGATTTATTCAAGAAAAACACAATGTAAGAAGCTCAAAACAAAGTTTTTAATTTCGTGGTCTTCGTTAAGATTTTAAAATATCAAAGCAATGTTTCTTCATGCTAAATAGGGAAATTACACCAAGGTGAATTTTAAAAGTTTGTTTTTTCCCTTCATTCTTCTCTGTTCTCCACTGCTTATTAATTTTAATTTTTAACAAATGCCTGATGTACCATTTTCTGTGCACAGTGAAACATAGATACATATGCACGTATGATGGAGATGGTGGTTTTCTCTTGTTTAAAGATGTAATCATTCTATTTACATTTCTTCTGTCTTTTGCCCAATACAAATAGTTACATTTTATCTGTACTTTTGCCGATACAGATAAATACACATATTGGCATAAAAAACGTCATGGTTTATGCTTTTAATATTTAATCCTTTACTTGCTATCAAAGTAGTACAAAATAGGAAGTAGCAATAACTTGTACATTTTACATAACATTTATTTTGACTAATATGTTGATGATTCTGTTTCTTGAATACTTGTTCAGGTTTTGAGATACATCTATGGTTTACATTTTCATAGTTCGATTAAAATCATACTTTGTACCATGACAAATACACTCCTTTCCTCTCCTCTCCCAAAGCTTTTATTTTGCTTTTGAAATAAAATTGGATATATTGAAGGTGTGCAGCATGATGACTTGATATACATAGTGAAATACTACAGTCAAGCTGATGACGGCCAACTCTTCACGTCGTTACCTTTTTACTGTTTTGTGGTAAGAACACCTGAAACCTACTCTCGTAGCAAATTTCTAAGTATTCAGGATAGTATTAACTGTAGTTGTCATGTTGTACATAAAATCTCCAGACTTATTTATCCGACAGAAACACAGCTTTGTATTTTTTTGACTAACCTTTCCCTGTTTTCTTCACCTCCCCACCCCTGGTCACTACTATTCTAATCGATGCTTGCATGTATTTGACTTTCTTAGATCACACGCGTAAGAGAGACTATAAAGATCTTTTCTTAATGTGTCTGGCTTAATTTCACTTAGCATAACGTCCTCAAGATTCATTCATATTGTTGCAAATAATAGTATCTCCTTTTTTAAGGCTAAAATTTATTCCATTGTCTATGTATGCCATAATTTCTTTACTCATTCGTCCATCTCTGGACATTTAAGTTGTTTTCATATTTTGGCTATTGTGAACAATGCTGCAATAAACATGAGAATGGAGATACCTCTTCAAGGTATTGATTTCATTTCCTTTGGATATATATGCCCAAAAGTGGTATTACTGGATCCTATGGTAGTTCTATTTTTAGTTTTTTGTGGAAACTCCATACGGTTTTCCACAATGCCTGTACCAATTTATATTACAACCAACAGCGTGCAAGTGTTCCCTTTTCTCCCCATCTTTGCCAACACCCATCTTTTATCTTTTTCATAATGGTCATCCTAACAGGTGTGAGGTGATATCTCATTAAGGTTTTGATTTGCATTTCCATAAAGAGTCATGATGTTGAGCGTCTTTTCATGTACTTGTTGGCTCTTTGTATGTCTGTTGAGGTCCTTTGCCCATTTTGTAAGTCAGATTATTTGGGATTTTGCCATTGAGTTATAGGAGTTCCTTATATATTTCGGATATTAGCCTTTTAGGTATATGTTTTGTAAATACTTTCTCCCGATCTGTAGGTTTCCTTTATACTTTTTTATTGTTTCCTTTGTTGTACACATGCTTTTTAATTTGATAGAGTTCCACTAATTTAGTTGTGCATTTGTTGCCTGAGCTTTTAGCGTCATGTGCCAAAAATCATGGCCAAGGGCAATGCCAAAAAGCTTTTTTCCTATTTTCTTTTCTAGTTTTATGATACCCAATTTCAGGTCTTACACTTTAAGTCTTTAATCCATTTTTAGTTGGTTTTTGTTTATGTTGTAAGGTGAGTGTCCGGTTTCATTCTTTTGTTAGTGGATATTCAGTTTTCCCAGCACCAATTTTAGAGACTGAACTTTCCTCATTGTGTGTTCTCGGCGCCCTTGTCGAAAATTAGTTTACCGTGTATGCTTTGGTTGAATTCTGCACTCTCTATTTTGTTCCATTGGTCTTTGTCTTTTTTGTGCCTGTACTGTTAGCTTTTGATAACTACAGATTCGTAATATAATTTGCAGTCCGGAAGTGTGAAGCCTGAAGCTTTACTCTTCTTGCTCAAGACTACTTTGGCTATTTGGGGTCCTTTGTGCTTCCATACCAATTGTAGGATCTTTTTTCTTATTTCTGTGAAAAATACCATTGGAATTTTGATAGAGATTGCATCAAGCTGTAGGTCACTTGGGTAGTATGGTCATTTTAACAATATTCTTCAATCTGTGAACACGGTATATATTTTCATTTGTTTGTGCCTTCAGTTTCTTTCATCAATGCCTTATACTTTTCAGTGTTCAGATCTTTCATCTCTTTGGTTAAAATTATTCCGAAGTATTTTATTCTTTTTCATGATGTTGTAAATGAGATTGCTGTCTTGTTTTTCTTTTCTGATAGATTCTTGTTGATGTAAAGAAATGCAGCTGATACTTTATGTTGATTTTGTATCTTCCAACTTCAGTGGATTTGTGTATTAGTTCTAACTGTGTGTGTGTGTATGTGTGTAGTGTAGTGTATAAACTTTAGGGTTTTCTACATCTAGAATTATGTCATCTGGAAACAGATAATTTTAGATCTTTCTTTCCAATATGGATGTCTTTAATTTATTTTTCTTGTCTCATTTCTCTTGCTAGTACTTACAGTAATATGTTGAATATAAGTGGCAAGGGTGGGCATCGATGTCTTGGACTGAATTTTAGAGGAAATCTTTCTGGTTTTTCCCCACTGATTATGAGGTTAGCTTTCGGCTTCATAAATGGCCTTCGTCATGCTGAGGAAATTTCCTTTTATACTTATTTTGTTTAGAGTTATTATGAGTGAATGTTGAACTTTGTCAAAAGCTTTTTCTGAATCTAATGAGATGATCATGTGGTATTTCGCTTTCATTCTGTTGTGTGATGTATCACATTAATTTATTTACATAGGTTACACCAATCTTGCATCCCATGTATAAATCCTACTTAGCCATGGCGTATGATCTTTCTGATGTGGTGTTGAATTCAGTTTGCTAGTATGTTGAGGATTTTTTGCATCTGTGTTCTTCAGAGATAATTAGCCTGTAGTTTTTCTTCTTGTAGTTCCTGAAGCTTTAAAAACTCAGTAGTTTATTCATGCAGAGGAACTGAGTTACGTCCTTCCAATGTATAATATTACATTATATATTACAATATATTTAGCATGAAAATGTAATTATATTTGATGTGTCCCCCAAAGTATTCTGCATCATACTCTTCTTTGCTCACAATACATAGTACACATTCTTACAGGTTAAGGTTTTAGGTTTTAAAATTCAGTTCTTTAGCATGTGTGGGAAGCATTTATGTATATACAGTAAATGAGGTTTTTAACATTATTCCCTGCAACTCTGTTTTCCCATACCATTTGAAATGTTGATTCTGTTACATCTTGATGCCATGATTGTTTCAATTATTCTAGGTTTAGAAGGAAATTTGAAGGCAAATATCCTCCGATTTTTGAAGAGCTTCCTTTAATTATTTTACCATTTTTGGTTGCTCAAATGGAACTAATGTCATCTTTTTTAATTACAAAAAGTAAAATCACCTTGGAACATTTAATATGTTAGCTTTACAATATTGGGTCTCCTGGGATCAAAAGTATATGTAGCTGGTTTTAATATTTGAAACAATTTGGGAGTTGTTTAAAGGAATTCTGACCAATCCTTGCTAATTTGATTCCATTATTTTCATTAAAATTTTTTTTATACCGTCAATGGACTTTTTCCTTTTTTTTAAAGTAAACTCTACCGCCAACGTGGGGCTTGAACTCACAACCCCGAAATCCAGAGTCACATGCCCTACCTACCGAGCCAGCCAGGTGCCCCTCATTTGAGTATAGTTGGCACACGGTGTTAGGTGAATGGATGTTTACTTTTTTTTTTTTTTTTTACTTTGAGTATAGTTGATATAATGCTATGTGAATGAGCTGAGTATAGTTGGCACAATGTTACCTTAGTTTCAAGTGTACCATATAGTGATTCACCAAGTTTACATGTTCTGTAAGTGATTCTTATCTAATTTTCTGTTTACAATACTGTTATATGGGGAAGCTACTATTTTACTGTTTTGTCTGCTCACCCAAGATGGGCGCTTTCATCACTCTTCACCAGAGGTTTTAGAGTATCTGCATCCATCACAGTATCTGCTATGACTTGCACTGCACTGTTACACACGCCACGTGTTGCTGCCCAGAGCAGGTCAGACAATGTCTCGACTCTCTCCACCTTCTCCAGCTCTGTCTCTCGGAGCTGTGCTGTAGGTCCACGCCCTCCAGTAGACTTTTGGGATGGATTTGGTGCCTTTGCATATTAAACAACCATGTAACGGTAGCGGTTAAATTCAGCTAGAATGAAAGCTTATTCAAAGTACTTCGTCCAGTGGCAGGTAATAATACAGATTCTATAGAGGAAAGTGAGTATCTACGAATGTGTTTTGCCAGAGCTAGAATCCAGTGTCTGAATAATATATTTTCTTCTATTTCCGTGTGGATTTTCACTTGAAGACATGTTTTCCATGTGTTGCTTTATGGAATCCCGAAACCATGAGATAGAGGTGACAATGGAGTTTCGGGTATACATTTTTATAAAGACGGAGATAATCCAGGTAAATTTAGTCCACATACTGCATGAGAAGTAAGTGATCAGTAAATGTTAATGATTGTCAATATTATTAGTAGTTGTATGAAGAACTCGTTTTATTTTCTCTTTGGTACAGATTAGAAAATGAGATTGGAGAGGTTCTTGTTTCAATCACCAAGAAGCCCAAGTTACTTAATAACAAAAATTGTGTTTTCAGTCCATCTCGCGAAAGGTTCTAGAAACATAAACCGAAGAAGTTCATTATCTTCTCACATCCCCTCTATTCCACGGCCCTAATAGTTTAAGGGTATGTACAGGTGATTCTGGATAGCAAAACTCAACACTGTATTGATGTTGTCTTTTCTAAGATCCATCCATCGACATTATTCTGGCAATTTCAATTTAACACTCCATTATGTCTCTGGAAATCTGTCAAAGTGATATTAGAGTTCATCGGTAAGACTAAATGGCCAAGGATGTTTAAAAATACAACGTGTGGGAAGAGAAATGAGGGATATTTAAAGTATCCTATAATAGGGGTGCCAGGGTGGCTCAGTCGGTTGGGCATCCGACTTCGGCTCAGGTCACGGTCTCACTGTCTGTGAGTTTGAGCCCCACGTCGGGCTCTGTGCTGACAGCCCAGAGCCTGGAGCCTGCTTCAGATTCTGTGTCTCCCCCTCTCTCTGTCCTTCGCCCACTCGTGCTCTGTCCCTCTCTCTGTCTCTCAAAAATAAAAAATAAAAACATTAAAAAAAATTAAAGTGTCCTATAATAAACTGCGTTATAATGAATAAAAAAAAAAAACACGCAGTACTGGCATAGAAATCGGCAGATAGCTGAACCAGTCTTATTTTTTAGAGTTAAGTAAATTCATTAATGTTTTTTACATAATTCCTAAAGCATTGTTGGTAATTTTGTTTCTAGATATTTTGTTTATCTTCTATTGTCTTTCTGTTGCAAATGACCTTGTTTTTCCATCGTATTAATTTCTCATTGCTGTTATATATAGGAAAGATAGTGATATCAATATTTTATTTCTGCTTAACACACCTAACTGAACTCTCTTACTGGTTCTCATTATTTTCCAGTGGATCCTAGAATTGCGGTCCTGTCCTCTACGTCATGGATCCATCGTAAATGTTAACACCGAGCCATAGCCTGAATGGTCATAATCGGTGAGTGGTCTGTATCGTCCAAGCCTCCTCCTTCCTAACCGCCCGCTCTAGTCTTGTTGACATGGTTTACTAACCCTTGTATTTACCATCATACCCCAGTAGACGTGGTTTACATCTGTCATCACGTGGCTTTAAAGAAAGGTTATAGGGGCGCCTGAGGGGCTCAGTTGGTGAAGCATCTGACTTTTATTTTTAAGTGTATTTATTTTGAGACGGAAAGAGCACGTGAGCAAGCGGGGGAGGTGCAGAGAGAAGGGGGAAGAGAGAGAGAATCCCAAGCAGGCTTTGCAGTGTCCGTGCGTAGCCTGCCACAGCTTGAACTCATGGGGATGGAACTCAAACCGAGCGATCACCATGTGAGCTGCGATCTAAAGTTGGACGGTCGACTGACTGAGCGACACAGCTGCCCCTATAATGGGGCTCTTGATACGGGCTCACGTCTTGATCTCGTGGTCCTGAGATTGAGCCCCAGGTCGGGCTTCGTGCTGAGCATGGAGTCTGCTCGGGATTCTCTCTCTCTCCCCCTTCCTCTGCCCCTCCGCCACTCACGCTGTCTCTCTTTCGAGCAAAACAATTAAATAAACTGACAAAGAAATAAACAAACTAGATTATCCTCCGTAATGTGTGTGGACCCCATGCGAGTGATGGGAGGGCTTAAAAGCAAAAACTGAAGCTTCCTGAAGAAAATTCTGCCTCAGGACTGCATCCTCAGCCACTACCTGAGCCTGGTGACTGGCTTCAGATGTCAGACACGCTGGTCCCACAAGCTAGTAAGCCAGTTCCTTAAAATACACTATATATCGTCTCTGTGGCTCTATCATCTGTATGTCAGTCTGTCCTGGTTGTGTTTCTCTGTAGAACCCTGACTGAAACCCGCCTCTGAAGACTGTTTGGGGAGTTGTCTTAGCTAACCTGCTAACACAGCTCGAGACCTCCTGGAGAGATCTAGCGATCCAGCGTGCAGCCCTCTCGGTCTAATTCGATGTCTGTCAAGTGCAGGCTTTGTTGCTGTTAGCTTTTGAAACACTGGAACAGTGCTTAGTAGTTTGCATGGTTTGAAAGTTTCATAGTTATCATCATCATAGTTTAGAGGCAAAACGGTAACAGGAAAGAAATGAAAAGTGGAAGACGGGGTGGGAAACAGTAACAGGCAGGCCTCTTTGTATTTGGAGAGAAATGTTTGGAAGGCATTTAAAAGGCGTGAGAATGTTGATTGAAAAGCATTGCTTAGGGGCGCCTGGGTGGCTCAGTTGGTTAAGCCTCCCGCTCTTGCTTTCGGCTCAGGTCATGATCTCATGGTTCATGGGTTTGAGCCCCGTGCCGGGCTCTGCGCGGAGCCTGCTTGGGATTCTCTCTCTCTCTCTCTCTCTCTCTCTCTCTCTCTCTCTCTCTCTCTTTCTGTCCCTCTCTCTCTCTCAAAATAAATACGTAAACTTAAAAAAAAAAAAAAGCATTGCTCAGATGGGAAAGCAGTTCTGTGGGAGAGAGGAACAGCATTTAGATCTGACATGGATCGAAGACAGTGGCATGTGCAGTCGGTTTTCTGTAGCCTAAGAGGACACGGAAGGGGTCCCCAGCGATGCCTGTGAGCGTAGCTAGAGGGGCAGAGCAGAGGCTGGGTAACCATGTGAAGGATAAGCTTACAAGTCCATCTTGTCTTTGAACAGAGAGGCAGCGTAGCCCGATGGCTGAACTTGAATGTCATCCCAGTGTTGCCGCTTCCTAGCCGTGTGTGATCTTGCAATTTGCTTCACTCTCTGTGCCTCGGTTTGCTTACGTATGAAATGGGGATCATAATAATAACGGGGATCAAGTGAGTTAATAGCTCTAAACAACCCGGGGCAGTCAGTGCCTGCCAGGCAGAATGTACAAAATACATTTAACGATAACTGTTGAGGATGCGGCGTAATAGTGAGGGCCGAAGTTATCTAGTATCCAGATGGCACACAGGATTCACATCTTTGGTAGTTAGGTGCACACGTTCTAAATAGAAGAGCGACTTTTTAGTAATAAATCTACTTTGTGGAGCACATCATCTGCTATAGGGATGATATCATTTGCGTCTATGTTGGTTTTCACCAGAAGTATTTTTCCATGTTGTTTCAATTGAACCTTATGAGAAACTTGTGAGTCTAATGTAATAATAGTGTTCCCACGAGGATTACATTCTTAGAAAAGTCTCATAACGATTACTTGAGTGGTTTTATTGTCTCTCTTTATGGATGCAATCATTTGAAGCTTTGAAACCTTAAGTGGTTTCTTTTAGTTGGCATTAACACATGGGTGACCTGGGTTCTTTTGTGTTAAATTACAAAATTATTTTTCTATCTTAAATTGCGTTTATGCACATCCATGATCCTTTCACCTTGTAACTGGTGGAATAAGGCGGATAAACTTAAAGAAGGAGTTGCAAATTTTTCTTCTCTCCGTCTCTATCTGCGTCCCCCGAGATGGTGGAATGCCAGCGTCTTGGTAGACATCGGTACTGGTTTCTTTCCTTCTTTAGCTCAAGCAGACCACCGGAAACCTACACGTACGTGCGTAAGATGTTCGTTGTTGTCATTTGCTTTTACAAGATTTTTGAGTGTAAATGTGTCCCTCTGCAGCTTGCTTGTTTCATGCCATAATATGTTAGGACATCTCTTCAAAGTCCGTGGTTTTCTTGCTCACCCCACCCCAAGCCCCGGGGAACAGAGTCCGTTTGGTTGCCACGATTGGATGCAGGATGCCGTTGGCGTTTCGAGCGTAGACGGCGAGGACGGGACGGCCGTCCCCCATCTCGACGAAGAATTATCTCACCCCAAATGTCAATAGTGCCAAGGTTGAGAAATCCTGCCGTAGGTCAGTAGAACTGCTGACTGACTGAAGTGAAGCTAACTCTTTATGTAAATAGTTGTAAAATACTACACAGCAGTGACCACCTGCGATTTACCCGATTCTGTTAGTGAAGAGTCAACCTACCAGTTTCCAGTTGTTTGCCAACACAGACAATGCTGCAGTAGCTTCTTGTTCGCAGACCTTCACGTGCTAATGCTTTTCTTTCTCTTGGATACATTCTCCAATGTGAGGCTGCTGGGTCCACGTTCTAGAGTTTAATAGTTTTCTGGATCACTTTTCAAATTATTTGGGATAACTCACACTCCCCCATTAATGAATGAGGGTGTCCTTTCCCCAGCCTTCTTTCTAGGAACTGACTGTGGTCAATCTTCTGCAATTTTAGCTAGCCACTTGTGCCAGAAAATGATGTCTCTCATTTTATCTGAATTTGCATTTACCTAACTATCCTTAAACTTGAGCAGCATTTCATGTATTTATTAGCTCTTTGGGTGTTACCCTAATCCCTATGGATCACTTTTACTGACTTTTTTTCCTAGTGTCTTTTTAAAAAAATATTCATTTATTTTTGAGAGAGAGCACGCAAATGGGAGAAGGGCAGAGAGAGGGAGAGAGAGAATCCCCAGCAGACTCCGTGCTCTCAGCACAGAGTCCGATGCAGGGCTCAATCCCACGACCCTGAGAATGTGACCTGAACTGAAATCAAGAATCAGGCGCTCCACTGACTCTGCCGCCTAGGTGCTCCTCTGTTGTCTTTTTACAACAATTTGTGGAAACACTGTCTATACTGTGGTTATTACATTTTTTCTGTTACATTTTTCTCGTCATCTGTCTTTCTGATACTGTATCTCTTTTCGTTTAACGAATTTTGATTTAGGTCTATGTCAAGGTTTTGATACGTTGGTGGGTTTTGTTTTGCTCGCTCGGGACAGTAAACCCCACTCGAGATTCATACAAATCTCACTCCAAATTTCACTGATACCTTATTTTTATACTTTTTAAACTTCTTTTACTTGGTCAAAGAGAAGCATCTGAATTAGTTTCCGACCTCATTAGAAGTATTTCTGCACAGTTAATTAATACATCATCTTCTCCTCGCTGACATAGAAACTTGTTCCTAGATACTCCTGAATCGTTTGCTTTAGACTCTCAATTCCCTTTTAGTTACCTAATTTTTATTTCTGTGGCAGTGCCATAGTATTACAGTTTTCTGGGAAGTTTTCTTTATCTGGTTAGGCAGATCTCTCTGTGCTTTTCTTTTTCATAAAGGTCCTAGCTGTTCTTTTCAGTAAACGTGAAAATCATTACATCAGGTTTCAAAAATAAATCTGTGTCAGTCAGGGTCCTGGCGGGAAACAAATGATGCATTCACAGATAATTAGAGTGTCAGAGAGAGACTTGTGGAAGTGAAATTAAGGGACGATGGTGCACCTTGAGGCTGGCTCAAGCAAGCAGCCATTACCACCTGTGGGTCTGAAGGTTAAAGGGAAGGTAGAAGTTACTAGAGTCCTGAGACCCTATCTACATTGGAGGGGGTTACCAACGGGAGTCATAAGCTGTAGAAGCCACCACTCACCCATGTCACCTGCCTGGGACGAAGTTGTGGAGATCAGTGTCCCGAACCTCCTCTCCTCTACCTCCAGAACTCCTGCCACTGCTTCCTCTTGGCCAAACCCCACCAGGCACCAGAGAGTCCCAGAGGGGTTTAATGTACTCCATGTGGGGTAGCCACCTGAGGCCCAGGTCAGGATGGAGGAGGGTAGAGGGTGTCTCTAGAGCAGGGGAGTGTGTCCAGCCCGTAATCCATTGGAATCCTGATACATAGTTCATTTCATGCACTTGCTAATTTTGTGAGGACTGAGGTTTTTATATTAGTTCTTTCTGTCCAGGAACCTAGTGTATATTTCTGTATGTTCATATTTTGTTCTGTGTTCTTCATTAAATTTTAACATTTTCTGCACGGAGATCCTTACCTTTTTTGAAAAATGTGTTCTTACACGTTTGTAATTTTCTTTGCGTGCTGGGTAAGAGGAGCTCTCCATCCTGTTAATACATGGCTCTCAGTGATACGAAGAAGGGTTGTTAACTCATGTGCCTATATTTTGTGTAAAACAACCATCCCCAGGTATGGTACAGGTGAATCTGGCTGACTCAGTTGGTGAAGCATGCGACTCTTGATCTTGGGGTCGTGGGTTTGAGCCCCGCATTGGGTGCAGAGATTACTTAGAAATAAAATCTTCCAAAAAATTCTCATATGAATTCTCGTTGGGTTTTTCTCTTGCTCTGTTTTCCAGTTCTGTGGCCATGTTGTGAACAAGTAGAATTTTTTGCTTTTCCAGTATCTGTTCTGACGACTTCATTTTCTTTTGTAATTGGCATTAAACGACAGCATCCGAGACCGTGTAGAGTCCTAATGGTAGTGAGCAATATTTTGCTAACTCACAGTTTGATTTTTTAACAATGGAAGCAATACATGGTTCTGTTTTATTTTTCTTGTATTTTTGAAGTTTATTTTTGAGAGAGAGCGAGAGCACACGTGAGCGCGCGAGCAGGGGAGAGGCAGAGAGTGAGGGAGAGCAAGAGTCCCAAGCAGGCTCCGCACTGTCCGTGCAGAGCCGGATACGGGGCTTGAACTCACGAACCGTGAGATCATGACCCGAGCCGAAACGAAGAGCTGGACGCTCGCTCAGCTGACTGAGCCACTCAGGTGCCCGTGTTTTTATTTTGTAACTGTAGCATACCGGGTCAAACTAAAATCCCCTTGAAATGTTGCTCCCAACGATTGTCTTCTCCTTGCCTCCCTGAGGTGGTCAGTTCCTTAATGTATAAAACGAGAGTAATGATGATATTTACCTGCTAAGATTATTATGAGACTTAGGTGATATTATATATGCCAAGTACGTAGAATCGAGTCTGGTACGGTGGAAATGACCATCATTGTTACCACCGCCCACTGAAACGTACCGTTATTTGGTTGTAACTCCTTGGGAAAAGTAAGTTCCCAGTTGTTCTGTATCTACTAATTTATAAGGGTCCCTAGTATAATCTGGATCTGCATTCAAAAACTGTTACAAAATGGTTTCATTCTGCCCTTTTGTGTTATTTTTCATGATTAATCCGTTATTTTTCTTTTTAATTTACCTGCTTTGAAATGACAGTTGTGTTCTCGTTCACGTTTTCCACGTGCTTTTATAGCATTCTGCGAGTCCAGCAAGATTCTGAGGTCACACTTTCCATTGAGGTGACTTCTGGGCAGTCACAGTGTCTCTTGCTGCCGTAGGTTGTTTCTCCCTCGTTCCTTCGCCAGTCATTTGGTGAATGGCCGCAGCGTATCGGGCGCTTGGCCGGATGCCGGAGACGCCGTGGCGAACAAGTCTGGCAAGACCCTGTTCTCCCGGAACTCATACTCCGGGGGGGTAGGTGGGAGCAAGGAGCGTGGGAATGGAGCAAGCAATGGAAAAGACAGGTTTATCTCTAAACAGTGTGGGGAAATGAAAGCGCGCGCGGTCCCGGAAAGTAGGCAGCGCTGGGGAAGGAAGCACCGCCTTGGATAAAGCGGTCGAGGCCGGCCTCTCTGAGAAGGCTCTGTCTGAATCGAGACCCGAGCGGCCGGCAGCCAGCCACGCGACGCCCCGGCCCTCGAGCAGAGGGTCAGGGTAAAGCGTCTGAGGTGGGACGGAACTTGGGGATCCGAACGGCGGAAAGAACACGGGTGAGCCGGCGCACCTACGGCCTCGTGGGTCGTGGCGAGGAGACGGGGCCTTATTCTAGATTCTCTGGCATGCTGCTGGAGGATTTTGAGCAGGAAAATGCCATAACCTCACCTACGTGTTTTTCTTCCAGTTGGCCGCTGCAGTGGCTTACAGCGTATGAGCATGCCGCGCAGCGTGTCTATCCAAATTGCTTTCCAATTGTTCAAATTGATACTTACTCTAGAGAGTATGGTTCTGTCCAGATCAGTGTATATTATTTGAAAATGGTGGCTAATTAGTTGGTTAAATAAATAAAGGTATCTTGCTCCCTTGATTTGCATGTCTTTAAGTAACGGTGATGTTGCCACTTTTTTTTTTTTTTTCAGTTTTATTGAATTTAATTCAGGGGGATCCGTCTAATTCCAAGCCTCCATCCATTTTTCCGCTGGGATATGTAGTGGGTGCCATCGTGTGCCACCTGGATCCCCCTTTCGGGACCAGGGTTTTCTCTCGGGTGGCAAGGATGTCCATGTCTGAGGTCTCTCAGCTGAATCCCTTGCCAAGGTCATACCCCTTCCAGGGGCGCTGGTCGTCCTCTAGCGATGATTCAGTGCGGAGGTAAAGGCTTGGCTCCCTGCCTTAAAGACTGTCATCTCCAGGGGCGCCCGGGTGGCTCAGTCGGTTGAGCGTCCAAGTTTGGCCCAGGTCGTGATCTCACGGTTCATGAGCTCCAGCCCTGCGTCGGGCTCTCTGCTGTCGGCACAGATCCTCTGTATCCCTCTCTCTGCCCCTGCCCTGCTCCCTCTCTCTCTCTTTTTCTCAAAAATAAACATTAAAAAAACAAGATGGTCATCTCCAAAGGGTCGTGCACAGCCTAGAGCTCTCCCAGGAGGAGAGGGAAGCAGTGGAACTCTTCCCTCTGTCTGTTTACACTGTCTTTACGCTACACGGGTTGGTCCCAGTACACTCATTACATCACATTCCTTCCTCGGGATCCTTCCCTGAAACCAGGTGTTAGTAATTCAGCACTTAATCATTAGTAGGTCTTTATATTTACTCCTCTGTCTACCATACGGTGAAGCCATTTTCCTGGTCTGTTATTTGTCAGTTTTGTTCATAGTCTTTAAAATTTTAATTAAAAGAAAACTGTCTTCACATCAGGGCAAATTAATACTCTCCCGTTTGTATACTGTTTTCACATACATCAGGCTTGTTCTGTTTTTTTTTTTTTTTTTTTTTTCTCTCCAGAAAATACTAGCTTCTCGGTACAATGTTTCTTTATTTATGAAAGATTTAAATTTTTCGTCAAGTATAGTGCTGTTTTTAATAAAATATGTTCAGGCATAGTGAGCCTCTGCCATCAGATCTTTAAAATAGTAATCCGTATTGTCCCCAACTTTTTTTTAATGATTACGTCTTTTAATATTTCCTTCTTTAACCCATTTGGAATTCATCTGGATGTATGGGATACGGTGAAAATCTAGCTCTATGCCCTCCAACGTATTCCACTTAACCAACCAAATTTCAGCTGTTAGTCTTGCTCGACTGTTCTTTTGGTCTACCCTAGCCTCTACCACAATATTTGAATTATTTTAACTTTCCAACACCCAGTTAATACCTGGAATGGCAAATATGCCCTCATTTCGCTTCTTTTTTTTTTTTTTACCTTTCTCCTTAACTATAGCATCACTTTGTTAAAAATAAAATTTTAAAGTAACATTGGGATTTTAATGTAATTACCTTAATGATAAATTAATTAGAAAAATTAGCCTTTCTATGATATTGACTTGTCCTAGCCAGAAACTGATCTGTATCCTTCAGGAAAGATTGCTAGATTTCTTCATACAAGCCCCAAACAGATCTTGGTAATCGACTCTTCGTTTCACATTTTCTTCTGTTGTTTATGAGTGGGGAGGTCACTTCCTAGGTTGTATAATGGAGACAGTTATTTAATCCCATTTGCCTCAGTTTCTGCATCTGTAAAATGGGGATGATAATATCCCCTGCCTGATGGGTTTGTTTAGAGTGTGAAATGAAATCGTATACACAAGGCCTGTAGCGTGTCCCTGGCAATTTTACGTGCATGATACACAGACACTATTATTATCCATAAAACGTACTTCCCCCAGGAAATTGACCTAGCTGTTCTGTTAGTGCCCATTAACATTAGCTGTTAGTAATCACACAACAGATAGCTGACACCATCCTGACTGCTGGAAACCTGCTTTTGTTGTGTGCCAGCCACCGTGATGGTTGCTGGGCGAAAAGCGGTGAAGGGAACAGGTAACATCCCTGATCTTATGGAGCTTTCAGTATGTGGGGGGCAGACGGATAATTAAATGGTCTGCAGTTAGAGATCTGGCTATCAGTTGTTAAGTAACCATGTAAAAGAAGAAAGGCGTGTCATGAAATACTACCTGTGGAGACCCAATTTAGGCAGGTAATGACATTTTCTTTTTTTCATGTTTATTTATTTGAGAGAGAGAGAGCAGACACATGCGAGCAGGAGGGGGGGGGAGAAAGGGGGGGGGGGGGGGGGGGAGAGAATCCCAAGGAGACCTCCCGCTGTCAGCGTAGAGCCTGACGGGCTTGAACCCACCTGAGCTGAAATCAGGAGTCGGATGCTTAATGGACTAAGCCACCCAGGTGCCCCCTTTTTACTAATGTTTATTTATTTAACATGCAAAGAGCTGATACCAGGCAGAGTATTCAAGACCGAATAAACAGCGTGTCTGAAACCTCTTAACACAAAACAAATCTTGTGTTTTCCGGCACATAGTCACGGAGAAGTAGCGTCTGGTGATAAGGTGAACACAGGGTCCAGGATCACACGTGCTTGGAATTGAGTTCCAGCTTCTGCCTCTTACTGTGGAGCCTGGGCAAGTTAACATTTGTGAGGCTGGGCGTCATAAAATGAGGTCACTTAGCAGCCAGTCTTACTGGTGGTCGTGAGGGTTCCGTGAGACAATGCGTATACAGTGCTTCGTTAGCACGATGCTTGGTGTAGAGAAAACACCGAACAAATGTTATTTATTATTGGCAAACCTTATGCCACTCTCTTAAGGACTGTGCTTGGGTTTCATGTTGCTTTGTTCGTGCCTCTTTACGTCTGTGACTCCCTTAGTAGAAAGGGGCATCAAGCACAAAACGCAACGGTGGTGGTTTATTGAGTGTCGCTGATGTGCCTACACCACGCTGGTTATTTTTACACGTTGACCCTTTACAACACTAAGGTATGCGTCGATATCCATCTTCTTTAAGTTTATTTCTTTATTTTGAGAGAGAGCACATGCACGTGCACAGGGGAGGGGCAGAGAGAGAAGGGGGGAGAGAGAATCCCAAGCAGGCTCTGTCAGCACAGAGCCTGACGGTGGGGCTCGAACTCACCAACTGTGAAATCATGACCCCAGCTGAGATCAAGAGTCGGACGCTCAACCGACTGAGCTGCCCAGGTGCCCCGGTGTCCGTATTTCGAAGATGTGAAAGCCAAGGTGCAGGGGAGTTACTGGTACAAACTAAAGCTACACAGTTAGTAGTAGCTTTGACCGCCATGATTTTGAAAGAGGCCATGCGGCTTCCTTCCTCATAAGGTTTACATTACATGTGAACTCTACTAACACTTTATATCTTTTTTTAAAATTTCCATCCAAATTAGTTAGCATCTAGTGCAACAATGATTTCAGGAGTAGATTCCTTAGTGCCCCTGACCCATTTTGCCCATCCCCCCCCCCCACAACCCCTCCCGTAACCCTCAGTTTGTTCTCCATATTTATGAGTCTCTTCTGTTTTGTCCCCCTCCCTGTTTTTATATTATTTTTGCTTCCCTTCCCTTATGTTCATCTGTTTTGTATCTTAAAGTCCTCATATGAGTAAAGTCATAGGATTTTTGTCTTTCTCCGACTGACTTAATTTCACTTAGCATCATACCCTCCAGTTCCATCTACGTAGTTGCAAATGGCAAGATTTCCTTCTTTTTGATTGCCGAGTAATACTCCATTGTACATATATACCACATCTTTTTTATCCATTCATCCATCGATGGACATTTGGGCTCTTTCCATACGTTGGCTATTGTTGACAGTGCTGCATAAACATGGGGGTGCATGTGTCCCTTTGAAACAGCACACCTGTATCCCGTGGATAAATGCCTAGTAGTGCAACTGCTGGGTCGTAGGGTAGTTCCATTTTTAGTTTTTTGAGGAACCTCCATTCTGTTTTCCAGAGTGGCTGTACCAGCTTGCATTCCCACCAACAGTGCAAAAGAGACCCTCTTTCTCAGCATCCTCGCCAACGTCTGTCGTTGCCTGAGTTGTTCACGTTAGCCATTCTGACTGGTGTGAGGTGGTATCTCGTTGTGGTTTTGATTTGTATTTCCCTGCTGATGAGTGATGTGGAGCATTTTTTCATATGTCGGTTGGCCATCTGGATGTCTTCCTTGGAGACGTGTCTATTCATGTCTTTTGCCCATTTCTTCACTGGATTATTTGTTTTTTGGGTGTTGAGTTTGACAAGTTCTTTAGAGATTTTGGATACTAACCCTTTATCTGATATGTCATTTGCAAATATCTTCTCCCATTCCGTCGGTTGCCTTTTAGTTTTGCTGATTGTTTCCTTCGCTGTGCAGAAGCTTTTTATTTTGACGAGGTCCCAGTAGTTCATTTTTGTTTTTGTTTCCCTTGCCTCCAGAGAAGTGTTCAATAAGAAGTTGCTGTGGGCCAGATCAAAGAGGTTTTTGCCTGCTTTCTCCTCGAGGATTTTGATGGCTTCCTGTCTTAACTTACATTGAGGTCTTCCATCCATTTTGAGTTTATTTTTGTGTCTGGTGTAAGAAAGTGGTCCGGGTTCATTCTTCATGTTGCCGTCCAGTTTTCCCAGCACCACTTGCTGAAGAGACCGTTTTTATTCCGTTGGATATTCTTTCCTGCTTTGTCAAAGATGAGTTGGCTGTACGTTTCTGGGTCCATTTCTGGGTTCTCTCTTCTGTTCCCTTGATCTGAGTGTCTGTTCTTGTGCCAGTACCATGCTGTCTTGATGATTACAACTTTGTAGTATAGCTTGAAGCCTGGGATTGCGGTGCCTCCTGCTTTGGTTTTCTTTGTCAAGATCGCTTTGGCTATTCGGGGTCTTTTCTGGTTCCCTACAAATTTTAGGATTATTTGTTCTAGCTCTGTGAAGAATGCTGGTGTTACTTTGATAGGGATTGCATTGAGTATGTAGATTGCTTTGGGTAGTGTTGACATTGTAACAATATTTGTTCTTCCTACCCAGGAGCATGGGATCTTTTTCCAGTTTTTTGTGTCTTCTTCAATTTCTTTCATAAGCTTTCTATAGTTTTCAGTGTATAGATTTTTCACCTCTTTGGTTAGATTTATTCCTAGGTTTTTTTTTGTTTTTTTTTTTGTGCAACTGTAAATGGGATCGATTCCTTGATTTCTCTTGATGTTGCTTAATTGTTGGTGTATAGGAATGCAGCCGATTTCTGTGCGTTGATTTTATATCCTGCAAGTTTGCTGAATTCATGAATCAATTCTAGCAGTTTTTTTGTGGAATCTTTTGGGTTTTCCATATACAGGATCATGTCATCTGCGAAGAGTGAAAGTTTGACTTCCTCCTGGCCGACTTGGATGCCTTTTATTTCTTCGTGTTGTCTGATTGCAGAAGCTAAGACTTCCAATATTACGTGGAATAACAGTGGTGAGAGTGGACATCCCTGTCTTGTTCCTGACCTTAGGGGGAAAGCTCTCAGTTTTTCCCCATTGAGGATGATATTAGCGTTGGGTCGTTCATATATGGCTTTTATGATCTCGAGGTATGCTCCTTCTATCCCTACTTTCTTGAGGGTTTTTATCAAGAAAGGATGCTGTATTTTGTCAAATGCTTTCTCTGGATCTATTGAGAGGATCATATGGTTCTTGTCCTTTCTTTTACTGATGTGATGAATCACGTTAATTGTTTTGTGGATATTGAACCAGCCCTGCATCCCAGGTATAAATCCCACTTGGTTGTGGTGAATAATTTTTTTAATGTATTGTTGGATCCGGTTGGCTAATATCTTGTTGAGGATTTTTGCACCCATGATCATCAGGGAAATAGGTCTATAGTTCTCCTTTTTAGTGGGGTCTCTGTCTGGTTTTGGAATCAAGGTAATGCTGGCTTCATAGAAAGAGTTCGGAAGCTTTCCATCCATTTCTATTTTTTGGAACAGTTTCAAGAGAATAGGTGTTAACTCTTCCTTAAATGTTTGGTAGAATTCCCCTGGAAAGCCATCTGGCCCTGGACTCTTGTTTTTTGGCAGATTTTTGATTCGATTTCCTTACTGGTTATGGGTCTGTTTGAGTTTTCTATTTCTTCCTGTTTCAGTTTTGGTAGTGTATATGTTTCTAGGAGTTTGTCCATTTCTTCCAGATTACCCATTTTATTGGCATATAATTGCTCATAATATTCTCTTACTATTGTTTTTACTTCTGTTGTGTTGGTGGTGATCTCTCCTCTTTCATTCTTGATTTTATTTATTTGGGTCCTTTCCTTTTTCTTTCTGATCAAACTTGCTACTGGTTTATCAATTTTGTTAATTCTTTCAAAGAACCAGCTTCTGGTTTCATTGATCTGTCTTTTTTGGTTTCGATGGCATTAATTTCTGCTTTAGTCTTTATTATTTCCTGTCTTCTGCTGGTTTTGGGTTTTATTTGCTGTTGTTTTTCCAGCTCCTTAAGGCATAAGGTTAGGTTGTGTATCTGAGATCTTTCTTCCTTCTTTAGGAAGGCCTGGATTGCTATATAATTTCCTCTTATGACTGCCTTTCCTGTGTCCCAGAGGTTTTGGATTGTGGTGTTATCATTTTCATTGGCTTCCATGAACTTTTTAATTTCCTCTTTAACTTCTTGGTTAGCCCACTCATTCTTTAGTAGGATGTTCTTCAGCCTCCAAGTATTTTTTACCTTTCCGAATTTTTTCTCGTGGTTGATTTCGAGTTTCATAGTGTTGTGGTCTGAAAATATGCACGGTATGATCTCGGTTTTTTTGTAATTATTTAGCACTGGTTTGTGTCCCAGTATATGGCTATTCTGGAGAACGTTCCATGTGCACTGGAGAAGAATGTATACTCTGCTGCTTTAGGATGAAATGTTCTGAATATATCTGTTAAGTCCATCTGGTCCAGTGTGTCATTCAAAGCCATTGTTTCCTTGCTGATTTTTTGATTAGCTGATCTGTCCGTTGCTGTGAGTGGGGTGTTGAAGTCTCCCACTATTATGGTATTATTATTGATGAGTTTCTTTATGTTTGTGATTCATTGATTTATATATTTGGGTGCTCCGACATTTGGCGCATAAACGTTGACAATTGTTATGTCTTCTGAGAGGATAGACCCCTTGATTATCATATAAGGCCCTTCTGCATCTCTTGATACAGTCTTTATTTTAAAGTCTAGATTGTCTTATACAAGTATGGTTACTCCGGCTTTTTTTTTTGTTGTTGACCATTAGCATGATAGATGGTTCTCCATCCCCTTATTTTCAATCTGAAGGTGTCTTTAGGTCTAAAGTGGGTCTCTTGTAAACAGCATATGGATGGATCTTGTTTTCTTATCCATTCCGTTACCCTATGTCTTTTGATTGGAGCATGGAGTCTATTGATGTTTAGAGACTAATAACAATTTATATCTTGCTTCTAACCTTCCACTCCAGGTTACCTAATCTCCTGCTGGTCTCGTGTTTTTGTCTTCTTTCAAGTTTATACTTTGTCCCATTTTCTTGTCTTCTACTTTGACTTCTCTTAACAGTGATTCTGGTTCTCAACTAAAACTACATAGTCGTAAGTTGATTGGGTAAAACATTCCTACTGGGGTTGACTCAGTTGCAAATCCTTGTCCTGTGAGCAACGTTCCTGTGGGACTTGCCCAACCCAGTGCACAGGAACCAGACAATGTCTACTCATAACTTACCTTGTCCTTAAATGAACAGGGAGCACATTTGGATCCTGGGATTAATATAAATTCCAAATACCCTCTAGTGTGTTGTTTTATGAAAACTGTTGAAAAATTAAGACAAAAGGGCCTTGATTTTTTAAAATACAATTTATTGTCAAATTGGCTTCCATACGACACCCAGTGCTCATCCCAACAAGTGCCCTCCTCAGTGCCCATCACCCACTTTCCCCTCTCCCCCATCAACTCCCACTTTGTTCTCTGTTTTTAAGAGTCTCTTACGTTTGCCTCCCTCCCTCTCTGTTTGTAACTATTTTTCCCCTTCCCTTCCCCTATGGTCTTCTGTTAAGTTTCTCAAGTTTCACATGAGTGAAAACATGGTATCCGTCTTTCTCTGCCTGACTTATTTCACTCAGCATGATACCTTCCAGTTCCATCCACATTGCTGCAAATGCCAGGATTTCATTCTTTCTCATTGCCGAGTAGTATTCCATGGTATATATAAACCACATCTTCTTTATCCATTCATCAGTTGATGGGCATTTAGGCTCTTTCCATAATTTGGCTATTGTTGAAAGTGCTGCTGTAAACATTGGGGTACATGTGCCCCTATGCATCAGCATTCCTGTATCCCCAAAGGGCCCTGATTTTTTTTTAGCAAACAAGGATCATGGCAAATTAAATAGCTCATGTAAATGAATAAGCCTTGTGCATGGTCAAACTTGCCAGCATTAGAATTAAATAGCAGATTATTCAAGACACACATCTTCAACTGTCTGTTAGTTTTATCGGTACAGGAAGCCCAGGTGATACTTTCTATCTAAAATTTCTTTTGAGGCAATCCAGTCATTGAGAAATGCCTTCCCAGAATTTAAGGAAGAAAAAAAGAATAGACTTTTCAGACAGATTATGCACAATGCCAAAAGCAGTAACTTCAGTCTGAATTCAAGTGTCCTCTTTGCAGAAAAGCAATAGCTTCCTTGTCGAGTGGGCATCCTAATTATGCTCACTAATTACACATAGGCCATAATGAGAACAAATGATTCAAAACTAAGAGAACTTTGTGTAAATTAAAACCATGGGCTCTAGCAAGGGAAGTTATTCAGCAGGATGATTTCCATGTTCTGAGTAATGGACTTCATTGAAATTGGTACAGAAGCTCACTGTGTAGAAAAGGCAGAAAGATATTTTGGGGGCTAAGGTAGAGTTTATCCCCACTCTCTGGGGCCTCTCTTCTAGGAAGTTGCCAACGAGGGTTTCTGGGTACAGTTTAGAAACTATTGGCTTAAGTGTCTTCAAAAGGCATTTTCATAACTAAAAAGAAAAGAAAATAGAGTCCTCCATCAAATAAACTCTAGCTGGGCATATGAGGCAACTTGCCTCTTTCAGTCTGAGGTCCTGTTTTCAGGTGGTATTTTCATTTGCACAGCCTGGGGCTCCCCTTCAATCATTTGTCTCATTTAGACAAACTCTTACCTCCAGTGGCGATTAAGCACACTTGAGTTCCTAGCAACATCCTAAGTCAAGTTGGACAAACAAAACTGGCTCATGTCTTATTCATTCCCACATATTAACCTTAGAATTTTTCACTAGCATTCTTCATAGCAAAGCAGACAACAGCTGACCTTGTGCAAAGATTCAGTTTCTTGTAGGAGAGCTTTTGACACAGGAAGCACCCCCACTGGGCAGGCAGTTCAGGATCCAGAACAAAACTTGGCCATTTCACGTGTTCATTCGTTGTATTTTCAAACCTTTTCTACAAAAGTCAATAGTGCTGATTTGAAAGGAATTCTGCACCTGGGTGTTTTTAATGGCTGGAAGGGCCATCCGAATGTTACTCTAGACTTGGGAATAATTGAGGCTGAATAATAGATGTCCATATTTTGTCTGACAAACAACTTCAGAAAAAAACTTGATGCAAACGCTGAAAGAAATGCATTACTTGTGGTTACTGTATTTTAGCAGATAGTTGAATTTACTTGAATTGAGCTACATTTATGTCACCCATACTCCTTAATGGAGGCCAGCCGGATGGATATCCTTCTAACAAATACAACTAGGTCTCAGGAGCTGCATTTTCTAGAGATTTCCATATTCACTAAGAGATCCCTGCTTATGTTTGCCCCTTTTGTCTGCAGCCAGTTAAAGAACTGCGCTCGATTTGAAAAAATGACTAGCTGCATTTTTTCAAGTAAGTGATTGTTCATTAATGGACTAGGTAGTTTTGCTAGAGTCGGGAAAGAAGGCACATGCTTTCTTAATCAACAAGAAGTGACTCACACGCTAGGGAGACTCAGAATGAGTTCTTTAAGTGACATGTACATTTGACTTGATAAATCTTTTTATGGATATATAAAAAGTGCACATTATCTAACATCAGTATGACTGAAGAACATTTTAATTGGAGATAATAAAAAGGACAGTTAATGGCCTGCTCTGAATTTATTTCAAGGAGAAAAGTTATGCTTGAAGTACGACTGAGTACACACACACACACACACACACACACGCACACGCACGTGTACTTCACTCACTCTCCATCAGGAGACTAATAGAAAAGGTGAGCAATTTGGGTTTATGATGAAAACTAAGTATTTTGGTGAACTACTAATGGGAAATCATGATATAGGAGGTGTTTGCGTGTAAGAACCATGTTTGTTAATCTGGGAGTTTTATCCTTTTGTGGGAAAGTTTTATTTGTATATATATGTAAATAAATACATAATAGTTAAGTTGTATACAGTTATATGGTTAGTTGTCCATGTTCTTTTTTTAGAAAAAAGTTTATTTTGAGAGAGAGCGAGTGCACGTGCGCGCATGGGGGAGGGGCAGAGAGAGAGGGAGACAGAATCCCAAGCAGCCTCCGTGCTGTACGCGCAGAGCCTGATCGATGTGGGGCTCAAACTCATGAACTGTGAGATCACGACCTGAGCAAAAATCAAGAGTCGGACGGACACTTAACCGACTGAGCCACCCAGGTGCCCCCGTCCATGATCTTTTAACAATTCATACTCAGTAAGTTACCTGTAGAAACTTGTATCTCGTGTACTCTATTAAGTATTTTGCTGACCATTGATAGCCCTTCTGTCTATCTGTCAGGGTGTGTATGTGTGTGTGTACATGCATGTGTTTCTCCAAATAATGGTCAACAAATTCTGTAGCTGTGATTATTGGACACAGTTAAGAGAAAAGAAATTCTACTAACTTCTAGAAAGAAGTAACAAGGTGACATCAATCGCTTCTCCTAATGTGCAAAATTGTATTTTACCTGCCCCAGCCGTTCTCCCTTCTGTAGGGCGGGAACAAGTGTCAGTAGCCTCTCTGGGACATTAAGTTTAAGGGGGTAGCCAAGTTGAGTGCAGAGGCCCGAATGAGTTCTGTGGAGTGAAGGAATTATTTGCCATTCGTTGGCAAATTGAGGAAATCTTAAGATGGGTTGAGGGGGACGCAGTACGAAGCCAAGGGCTTGGATTCCTGAGATCAAGTAACAGAATAATAAGGTGGGTGAGTAGGGGCATAACAGTCTGGAAGAATACCAGGCATAAGATGTCTTTAACCTCGGATGAGCTTTTTCTTTCCCCTCAGTCGGCGGGGGGTGTGGGTAAGTTCCAGCAGTGCCTCATTCACCCTTGACCACCTCTATTATCGAGAATAATTGAAAGCCATCTGCATTGGGTTCTTTACTTTCCCATTATAACCAAAGAATCTATGCAAAACTTGCCTAGCTGCAGAAGAGACTCAAAATATTCAGCATTTATTGGGTAAGATCTCCCAGGATTTGATCTGAATAATCACATCAGGTGGTCTAGAGTAGAGCCCTTATAAAATGTTTTCTGAAAACCCCTAAAGTCTCATAATACTGAAATTACAAATCTCAGCTCTGCGTTATTTTAGAAAGAACATATCCCAAGTATCAAAGCTTTAAAAAATACCTCCCAAATGAATTTTCAAGGTCCAGGGGACAGAGCAAGGTACCCAGAACTAGGGTACAGAAATTAGTAAGGATTTTTGATAAAAACTGACTTAACTGGTCATGCGATTGAACTTTTAGTTCTGAGAAATTAAGCATATTGCAGAAAATGCTTTCATATCATCTCAAAGCTGTCAAACCCGTTGTCCTGTAAAAGGCCTTTGATAATTATATGTCAGTCCTAAGGAAATCAATTTACCAATTTTGAGAAGATTCTGTTTCAGTGTCTAATGATCCTCATTATTATGATTTTTTCATTATTTAAACTTCACTCCTTCAAATCACAACTTACCCTCTATATTTTTTCAATCCTAACGTATCCTCTCAATTTCTTTGTGGAGTCTCAAAATGGCAGCTAATGTCAATCATATCTAAGATTTGTAAAACATTCATACATTCATTATCTTATTAAATCCTAACAGTCCTGTAATGCAAATACTGTTGTTATTGTCACGGTTCTTCGAAACCTGGAACTGATGATGATGTGCTTTATCCAAAGTCACACATCTATCAAGCGATGGAGACACTTGTCCAGATACTCTAGTATATACGATGAGAGTGACAGTGTTGAAATACTTTGATGGTGATGTCACTTCACGGCATTAGTTCCCGAGGCTTCACTCCGATGGGGAACTCCCTCCTGGTTAATAGTATCTACCACTATTTGCTAGGCACTATTTTAAGCACTTAATATACATATTAACTTATTTAATACTTGCAGAAACCTAAATGTCTGTATGATTATTGTCCCCATTTTACAGATGAGGAACCTGAGGCCCAGAAGTGAAGTCACTTTTCCATGTCCCATAGGCAAGCCGGCAATGTCAGGAGTCCAATCCAGGTAATCAGGCTCCAGAATCTGTACTGGGTTTTGTCGTTGTTGTTGTATTTAAGAGGGAGAGAGCATGCCAGCAGGGGAGAGGGGCAGAGGGAGGGAATGAGGTGGGGTGGGGATGGAGAGACAGAGAAAGAAAGAATGAATGAATGAATCTTAAGCAGCCTCCATGCTCAGCATGGGGCTTGACACGGGGCTTGATTCCACGACTCTGGGATCATGACCTGAGCCGAAATCAAGAGTTGGCCACTCAATCAGCTGAACCAGTCAGGTGCCTCAAGGGTCTGTAGTCTTTATCATGGCATCATCCTGTTGTCCAGGAGAGTGCGAGTGAATCACTGGGGCTATACCTGGTTTCGCAGTGTAATCTCTGCAATCATGGCCTTAAGTGTGCCTAACTAACCTGATCGTCGTTGAGCTTTATTGATCGTCTACATGTCTACATGGCATACCGTCCAAAGACTCAATTAGGTATCCCTTCAGTGTCAAGACAAGAGTGAAAAAGTCATGTTCACACTCACCCCTACTTACTCTCTAAACTCTTCAGAGGACTCAGTTCACAGATGTAGAGGAAAGCATGCATCGTTGAGCAGTTGCGACCGCTAATCGACGAGAGTGACAGAGTGAAATCCCTGAACTGACTGCAGGGTTCCATTTTAGCAAATCGATACCCGGGGTGACACAGATCCACTAGGGAGGAGGCCAGAAGTGACCTGTGAGGCCTGCCGCTTCGATCTGCTCACTCGACCTGTGTTCCCTGCTCAGGTCATAATGCCTAAATAACCTTCCTCCTCCTCACCATCTCCATTCTTCCCCGGACATGTGCGTGCGTGGGCACGCACACAGAGATACTACGTTAAAATTTTTCCAGATGAATAAACAGCCGTTTGAGGAAAGGTAGTAAGTGAGTTTAAAATCAACTTACCCTTGGAAATTCCTTAAATTGCCCCCAAATGTACAGTTCGGAACATCTCTACGTAATTTCAGCATAACCAGTTTTTCCTTCAGTGTTGACACCAGTTGTTTTTTTCCGTTGGTTATTAGCTGAATTAATTAGCTTGCCATTTGGAACCCTATTAGTTAGGTTTCTCCAGAGAAACAGAAACAATAGGGTGTGTGTGTGTGTGTGTGTGTGTGTGTGTGTGTGTGAGAGAGAGAGAGAGAGAGAGAGAGCGTGTGCACATGTGCATGCCCTTGCATGGAGAACAGTGCTGCTCCTGAAAGGAAAAATTTTTAAAAATCATATCGAGTTAGGTATTTTTCAAGATCTGATAAAAGGAGACAAATTCTTAAAAGCTTGTGCGTCCTCACAAACGAACTAGCATTTGGTCACCAGCCACACAGGACATTTACAACTAAGAGAAAATAAAATTCCCATCAGCTAAATAGTCTTTTCTCTGCTTTCTTCTCAACCACTTTTGCACCCTGATGCTGCAGGAAAGATGGGAAAAAAATAGAGGAAAAGCAAAACACACAAGCCACTTCTCAATCTGCAGGAACCCAAGCCAGAGGTCAGGCCTGAACCTGGAAAGAGGTATGAGGACAGGAGTGGGGAGAAGCTTTATATTGGGTGTGAGATGGAGGTTTGGATGCGGACTGGACTGGACTTCTGAGCCGCTGAAAGTAAGTCATGGCCACCTGTGGGGGTTTTTGAATAACTATGTGACCAAAACTCTGAATCTATGCTTCCCACTGTGGAGCGAGGAGATCCATCAGAACAGAGCGGGGAGTGACGCTTGGGGAAAAAACAGTCATTTCCTATCTGTGCCTTATCAATTTCAGTGCATTTAACAAGCTGGTTGCGTTTGTGAGGGTAAGGTCTGAAGAGCGTACTGAGGGGCAGAGGTCTGGGGGAGGAACTGACCGTGGCTTGTCAGTCTGGTTTATTGGGAGGATACCATACAGAGTCAGAATCCTTTGCAGCCAGTCTTGAGGGTAGGTTTTATTGGCTAGATGTGCCCTTGGGGAAATTACTTTCCCACCTCTGGGAGAAACCGTTCTCTAAAGCCAAGATTAGTTTGGGGGACTGTTATTGGCCGACCAGGTCGCCTGTCTGTGAAGAATGACTGTAACACGTGGTCGGAGAATTGCCGTGAGCCGACAGAATGCCTGAGATGTCCAGCCTTCGAGATCGTTAGTGAGGTCATCCAGACAGGCCCTCGGAGGTTGGGGCAGAAGGCTTCCAGTCCCCTTGTGGGCTTTCAGATGAGTAGAGAGCTGGAGGACGGTGCCGGTCGGCTGGTTGTAGTTCAGGGTCAGGTCTGGCCTCCAGACAAAGTAGTCCAGCTAGGGCTCTGCAGTCCTTTCAGGCTTCCAGTGGATGTGGATTAATGCTAGAGCTCCAAATAAATGAGAGAACGGAATGATTTCTTCTATGTTGAAGGGGAGGCCAAGCCATCTGGACTCAGCACACAGGGGCATGAGGGAAATCCTGTGGCTTAGCATCTGTGCACCTTCAGAGAGTCCCCGCAGCGACTGCCAGATTACGGCAACTAGGACAGCAGGCCTGGTGGATATGGGGGCTCTTGGTGAAGCACCGGCTGTGGTCAAGACTGACTCAAGGGTAATCCCAGCTGCCCCTGAAGATGATTAACTGGGCAGAGGTTGGGAGGAATGAAACTGGGAAGCTGTGGACTTTCCATCAGCTGGGTGCACTCTACAGCAGGCGTAATGGCTCTGATTCCTATCGGACACTGTTAGCGCATAACTGATGCTTATTAGTCAGACGTTCGATAGAGGCCCCACCTTGGGAAGAGAGAGGCAAGAAGAGTTGCTTTATTCTTTATTGTTTTGTTCTGCATCGTGTCGTATTTTATATAGAAGGTAAGTGGGGGAGAGGGGCAGAGGGGGAGAGAGAATCTTAAGCAGGCTCCATGCTTAGTATGGAGCCCAACTTGGGGTTCTGTCCCACCACCCTGGGATCGTGACCTGAGATGAAACCCAAGAGTCAGACGCTTAACCGACCGAGCCACCCAGGTACCCCAAAAAGAGTAAAAAGTAAAAAGTCCCATTTTCAATGGACCAACGAGACCATGTCAAAATCTAGATAAAATGATAAAAATCTAGACGATGAGAAATCTAGATAAAATGTCCTTCCCTGCTCAACAAGTATACCATCCGTTGGCTCCAGGTCTACTGAAAAGCCAGGAGAATTCTTGGTAAAACCTCAAAATTCAGGGTCTCAGTCACTATCCTGGGGAAAGGAACTACATAAGAGAATGAAGTTCCCCAGATCTTCAGATACGTTAGCTGCTAGGTGTTAAAATAGGCATAAAAATTATCTTTGAAACTAAAAGTTTTTTTTTAAATTTTTAACGTTTATTCATATTTGAGAGAGAGACAGAGCACAAGTGGCAAAGGGACAGAGAGAAGGGGAGACAGAAACTGAAGCGGGCTCCAGGCTCCAAAGCTGTCAGCACAGAGCCCAGTGTGGGGCTCGATCTCACAAACTGCGAGATCATGACCTGAGCCGAAGTCGGACGCTTAACCGACTGAGCCACCCAGGTGCCCCAGAAACTAAGCAGTTTTTAATGGAAATCAAGGAAACCCAGCCGCTCCTCTGGCTTCAGAAGGGGGACATTTCTTGCCCACTCTTGAGCACCTTCTGGCCTCCTCACTCTCTTTCCGTGTCTTTGATTTGGAAGGGAGATGTTGTAGGAAGCTTTTTGTGACCAGGTGTTTCTTTTTCTTTCTGAAGGAAAAGACCAAACTCTCCATGTGTGTTGTTTTGTGGGAGCAGCGATGGTCTCCCTAGGAAAGCGAGACCACCCATCAACTGGCCAAATACAGCAGGGGCTGGGAAACAGTGGGAACCATGGGAATTGGAGACACCTGGGAAGTATCCCATTGTTGGGAAAATCTTGGACTTTGGCAGGATATAGAAAGGGCTTTCAAGGCAGTCTTACCCTTAGTGTGAAGAGAACTTAGATGGACAGCTGAGGTGTATGTATGATTTTATGCAAATGGTCCTTTCAAACAGAGTATTAAACTTTTTTAACATTTTTTTTTTAATTTTTTAACGTTTGTTTATTTTTGAGACAGAGAGAGAGCATGAACGGGGGAGGGGCAGAGAGAGAGGGAGACACAGAATCGGAAGCAGGCTCCGGGCTCTGAGCCGTCAGCCCAGAGCCCGACGCGGGGCTCGAACTCACGGACCGTGAGATCGTGACCGGAGCCCAAGTCGGACGCTTAACCGACTGAGCCACCCAGGCGCCCCTTAACATTTATTTTTGAGAGAGAGAGAGTGCGTGCGAGAGAGTGAGCGAGCAGGGAAGGGGCAGAAAGAGAGAGACAGAATCCAACACAGGCTCCGGGCTCTGAGCTGTCAGCACCGTGGGATCATGACCTGAGCCGAAGTCGGACACTTAACCGACTGAGCCACCCGGGCGCCCCTCAAACAGAATATTTTAAAATGCCTTGCCACTTTCATAAGAGAGAATCAAGAACAGCTATTGACATATCTTTCAAAAGAATGAGAACCAACCTGCTCCCCTTGTGACATTATAGCCAAATGACTTAATTTCACACTGACATTTGACGAGGTCCTATATTCTTGACATCAACCCGTTAATTGATTTCCACGTGAAAAAGAACATGAAACAGAATTCATATACGTGTTTGGCATATGGTTAAGTACACAGTTAATATGTGTTGAATTAAATTTGATCAGGGGCGCCTTGGTGGCTCAGCTGGAAGAGCAGGTGACGCTTGACCTCGGGGTTGTGATTTTGAGTCCGACATTGTGTGCAGAGATGACTTAAATATTTAAAATAAATAAAATAAAATAAACTTATTTGGGATTTGGACGCTATTACACGACAAATAGTATATGACCTGCAAAGGCATGTGACCTAAATTAAGCATCTATGTGGGAGAGTGTCGTTTATCACTTGGGACTGTCACGCATATGTTGTGTATACACGTGCATGTATGTGTGTACGTCTCTGGATCATTACATTTATATATATGGCGAGAAATCGTGTGGCGTCTGTTGCCAGTCGGTTTGGTGGCTTGGTTTGAGCCGGAAGGCTTTGGTGGGACTGTTCACCTTGTAGGGAGGAGCCTGTGATTGCAGTCGTCTGCCTGGAGGTGAGCGGTGATCCTCAGACATACTTCCCTTTGGCAGGAAACCAGCAAGCTTCCGTTCAGGCTTTCTTCCTACTTCCCCATCTTTCTTTATCTTCCTCCTTATACCTCATCCACGGAATCACTATCATTGTCCCTTGGAGCGCCAGCTGATATCTGCAGCTTCCTGTCTCTTTGCCCAAGGGAAAAACGCCGATTTCCTCTTTGCTATTTGGCAAATGTCAAAAGAAAAGGACTGGCTACACCGTGTATTCCTTTCAGCACCATGAATGAACATCCTGTGTTTTTCCCCCAATCAGGAGAAGATTTAACTAGCTAAAACTTAATTAGCCTAAGCTGAGAGACTTTTTTCCTATTATTTTCCTATTGCTTCTCCTTCATCTGTTCCTTTTTATCTTCCAGGAATCCCAATCCTACATACTTAACAATACCAGGCCTTTATACGTTTGCATATCATGTTCGTCTCTGACTCTTTCTTGCCAGGTTCTGGGAGAATTCTCTGACCTCTTCCACTTGACAGATTTGGTTGTCTGCAGTAATCTATCTACTGTTCACTGGCTCCATGGTAGTTTTGTTTCTTTCTGTACTTGTGTTTTTCATCTGATTTTCTATCGCTTCCTCTTCACCTACGAAATGTTTTCTCAAAACTCTTAGAGAATAAAAATAGAAGTCGTCTTTGTTTTCTCCAGTTCCATGGAGTAAGTCTCTTCCATTGGGAGAAGCCTGTCCTTATTCCCTGGATTAATCCTTTTCTTTGGAATTGCCAACTCTTCAAATGTCTGGGATGTTGTGTTTTTGCTTTTTGTTTTTTGTTTTTTAGGTGAACTCTACACCCACGACCCTGACCCAAGGGTCTCATGCTCTACCGTCTGAGCCAGCCGTGCGCCCTTGGGAAGGTCTTCTGCTTTCGCATCCCAACGGAGTGGTCTCTACTAAGTTAGGCTACTCGGGATGGGTGTCCGTACAGATAGTTTATTCCTGGCAGGAAAAGTGGAGTTTCTCGTCTGTGTACTTTTATGTCGCTACAGTGACGATCGAGTTGGTTATAATTAAATACGGAGGGGATTCCCACAGACAGTGCTATATGCCCAACAGTTTTTCTCTCTGTTTGTGATGGTAGCATAAAGTTAGCTAGAGGACTTGCCCCGTCCTGAATTGTCCTGACTGCCTTTTCTGAACCGGTTACCGCACTTGCCCTGTCCTAGCACAGCGCCCGTGCTGGGGAAAGAAACCAGACGAGCGAGCCCCCTGGCCTGCCACTCTGCGGTCTCTGTAGTGGGGTGGTCATGGGACTGTACTGTAGGGGTCCGGGGACTTACCTGCACTTCCACACCGGGCGTGGGGGTTCGAGGAGCATCTGTGCATGGGGCCCTTCCACTTCCCTGAGTCCTCACCTGGGGTCTTCGCTCATATGTGAAAGAACAGGATGCTGTTGCCCTCGATTCCGTCCTATCCCCACCACCCGCCTACACCTTTCAGCACGTCCCCGGTTTCTTGCCTCCTGTTTTTCAGCAATGGTGGAGACTTTTCCTATTTTTATATTTATGTGAGCACTTTTTACTTAACAACTATGTCTAGTACAACATTGTTTTTCACGGTGAAAAGTCGAAAATTAATAAAAGGCTGACTAAATTATTTACGTCCCATTAAATATGAGGCCATTCAAAGGAATGCAAATCCATATTTATTTCTAAGCGAAAACATGTTACAATATTTACGGCATAGCACCATGACTATTAAAATTTTTGCAAAACTGTATGTAAGCAGAAAAAGGCAGAAAAATCTTGATGTCAGATGAAGTCATTCTAACATCGGAGATTTGAAGACAATTTTTTGACCTCCCCTCCCATGTCCCGTGAGAAGTCCAGTATCTCCACCAGTGTTTCTGTGAATTCCTGACGATTTATGTTCCCATGCTCACTTCTGACTCTGAGGTCTTAATTCTTTTTTTTTTCCTGCCCTAGAGGAAAAGACATTTATTCTACCCTGTAAGCACCCGAGTTCTTGGTTCTTTTTAACTCTTGTGCTTCCCCTCATCTGGCCCAAACCCAGCCCCTGTTTCTTTCTTCTCCCAAACCATTTCTTTTTTTTCTTTCCTTAACGACCTTAACACTCAGCATGGTGCGCAACGTGGGTCTTGAACTTGACCGTGAGATCGAGACCTGAGCTGCGATCAAGAATCAGACGCTTAACCGACTGAGCCACCCGGGTGCCCCGAAACCATTTCTTTTTTTTTTTTTTTTTCAATATATGAAGTTTATTGTCAAATTGGTCCGAAACCATTTCTTTACCCATTCAACAGATGCCGTTACAGACCCGTGGTTTATTGTAGCGAAGGAGGAGGCTCCCCCTCGCATGGAGCTTACGTTCTGATTCAAGGCATTTGTAGCCGTATTCCTGATGTCATGAGTGAATGCAGGGACAGCTGCTGTGCATCTTTGTTCCTAACTTTTCTTTGGCTACGGCATCACTTAAACACTTTGCAGCCACCCTTCCTCACTCTCACCCTCTCACCGAATCCTTGCCGTTTTTTTTTTTTTTTTCCCAGAACAAGTTTAGTTATTTTATTTCATTTCCTTCTTCCAGTCACATGCATGGGACCTCATCTCTCTTGCCCCAAGTGCTTATCAAGACATTTACCTGATCAAGTACAGTTCCTTTCTTTACAGGATCCCTGGTGTTGGCTTTTAAAGTGGTTAACTTTACTACCTCACTGCACATATTTGTGGGTTTACGAAAATATAGAGCTAGGGACATACAGTCCTCTGAAAGGATGATACCATATCTGGACTGTGGGATTAGGGGTGAGTCTATTCTTCTGCCATTAACTGATCATCTGCATTTTCTATTTTCCAAAACAAATGTATATTAATCATCTTTAAGAGCAAAGAAACAAAAAAGCTTTAGTAAACTCTCAACCTCTCCAACTTACTCCTTGAAAATAGAATATAATTTTAAAAAACAGGAAAAAAAGAAAATAGAATATAATTGATCTCAACTTTCTCTTTTCCGGATCCAAAAGTTTCTGGCCATGCGTCTTCTTTATTTGTAAATTGGCATCCCCTCTTCCATACTATATGTGGTTTCTCATTTTTCATTTTTTATTTTTTTAATTTATTTTTGGAGGGGGGGAGCGCACGCATGCTGAAGGGGCAGAGACAGAGGGGGAGAGAGATAGAATCCCAAGCAGGCTCCCCACTGAAGGCGCGGAGCCCAATGCAGGGCTTGAACCGACAAACCACGAGATTGTGACATCAGCGGAAATCAAGAGTCAGATGGTTAATTGATTGAGCCACCCAGGTGCCCGATATTTGTGGCTTTTTAAATGGAGGTATAGTTGATACACATAGTATATAGCTTTAAATTAATTTTAACAAAAATATTTTAACAGTCTTAAATATACACACACAGTTTGGGTACATATATTAACCCAGAGAAAAGGCAGACTAAAACAGTTAAGTGGTTTAATTTGGGGTTGGAGGAAACTTTCTGTATGACTTAAAATTTTTTGCAACCAGGCTCATGCGTTACCATTATTTTAAAAATTGGGAAGAGGGGCGCCTGGGTGGCTCAGTCGGTTGAGCGGCCGACTTCGGCTCAGGTCACGATCTCACGGTCCGTGAGTTCGAGCCCCGCGTCGGGCTCTGTGCTGACAGCTCAGAGCCTGGAGCCTGTTTCAGATTCTGTGTCTCCCTCTCTCTGACCCTCCCCCGTTCATGCTATCTCTCTCTGTCTCAAAAATAAATAAACGTTAAAAAAAATAATAAAAAAAATAAAAATTGGGAAGAAACACATACACAACCCTACAGCAGGAGCTGCTCTGGAGCCTTGCAAATTCATCTTCCACTAGATACCACCCTTCGTAGGTGGTTTTGAGGGGTTTGCTAGGTTACACTGTAGTGCCCTAGCAGGTCTTGATTGATTACGGTACGTACAGTGAAAAGGAATGTGCTAGTAGCTACTCCTACACTTGGGCAAGTCAGTTCGCCTAATACGTGTTTTGCCATCGGCAGAATGAGGGGCTTGCACTACGTTGGCGTGTGTGATTCCGAGGTCCAACATTTTTATGACTCCGCTGAACATGAATTAAGAAATCCAGGGGCGGCTGGGTGGCTCCATCGATTGAGCATCCGACTCCGGCTCAGGTCGTGATCTTGCGGTTCGGGAGTTCGTGCCCGCCGAGATAAATAAATAAATTTAAAAAAAAGAAATCTGGAATGAAAAGTGAAGAAGAGTACGTGTGAGTGGTAGAGAGGCAAAGGTCTGACCGCGTGCTTAGGAAACAAGGGTTCCGAATCACCGAGAGGAATTACCGAAGACCCACAACTGCTTTGACAGTTGGGGTGCAGAGCTGTCGCCGTCCTAGCCCTCCTGTGCCACAGAGTTTCCATGTCCTTTGTGGATTGGTTTCCTGATGGCCAAAGTGGCCTGATTTTATGGACCGTGTAGATGAGAGATGTCATTCCCGACCAGCTGTGTTGGGCTGCGTGCACTCTACAGAGAGCAGGATGCTGGCATCTAGATGTACGGAGTTCTTGGTTCTGGGTTATTCTCTGGTACAACCCAAAGCTGCCTCCGGGAGGTAGCTGGCAGTTTGCAAAGACACCTTTTCCTTCAGATCAGTGTGAAAATCACCACGTTGCTTCAGTCTTTTAAGCAACATCCCTCGTGACATGAAAGACTGCTACTTCTTTCTTTTTAAAAGTTTATTTATTTATTTTGAGAGAGAGAGAGTGGGCGGGAGGGGCAGAGAGGAGGAGACAGACAGAATCCCAAGCAGGCTCCACGGTGTCCGCGCAGAGCCTGACGCGGGGCTCAAACCCACCGACTGTGAGATCGTGACCTGAGCCGAATCCAAGAGTCAGACGCTTGACCGACTGAGACACCCAGGTGCCCCCAAAGACTGCTACTTCGTTAAGTGCCTGGACTGGGCACGAAAATATCTGGCCCTTCTCGTGACCAAATTAGAAGTGATGTCTAGGGCAATCGCTTTCGTGAACGTAACGCGAGACGCCTCGCTCAGCTCCCTTGCAAACGTGCAGAAGTCTGATCAATAGCAGTCTCTTCTCTTTATTTAAGATTACAGAACGCCTCAAAAATGGTGGAGGCACCAGTTCTGTGATAATTGTCACCTACCGTTCTGGCCAAGTGAAATTGAAAAGCCTTCCCCCGGTGCAGGGATGAGAAGCAAACTCGTGAGGAAAGATGACAGGCCTTTATCGGGTCCAGTTGTGTTCTGGTTGTCTTGCTCTTAGTTCCATAAGCCAGGTGCCCCCTGCCATCTCTTCCATATGACAGTCACTGTGAGATCTTCTGGCCGTTTATTCAAGTCTGCTAAATTTCTCGTTCCAAGTGTGCGCAAAGTATCTAAATCATAATGCCCTCATTCTGTCATGTTTGTTTAAAATGCATATTGGTATGTAGGCTTAGTTTATTATTAAAAAAACCCAGATATCTCCCATTTTGCTGTGTCTAATCTAAACAATCCTTAACTGTGTCAAGCCAGGAATTAATTAGTTTTATATTTCTTATGTTAATTTCTCTCACTTTCCCAGTTAATTTCATTGGAAATCTGTTTTATTAGCTTAATAACACTTCTATCCTTCTGTGCTAATGGGATTTTTCATACAAAATTCAAGGATTTCACACAGGCCTGAATAAATAGGAAATAATTGAATGACGGGGCTGATAAACGGGAACTCTCCAGGTACCCAGCTTCTGTAACCCCTTCAGGTCCTTGAGTTAGAACTGTGTCTGCCTCACGTGCCATCACAGCTCAGTAGAGAGGACAGCTCCGCTGTCAAGGCGGTCATCTGGCCATGACCCAGAGGGTCAGAACAGGAGACGGGCGAATTGACTATTTCTTTAAAGGCAAAATTTCAAGGGGCTTGACCTATCAAATTGGGGACGATGACTAATGCTTTCTGCACACACACACACACACACAAACAGAGCAGATGAACAACCGTTCCCAAAGGTTAGATGCCATCCATTGAACTCTATTAAGCAATCAGACACCAGATGACTCAGAATCACACTGTTCCCTCGTGTTCCTTGGGAAAACTTCATCCACCCACCCCATCCATTAATGCCGCAGCCCCTCGGCAAGGAGGATCTCTAACTTGAGGGGATTTGTAATTGTAAGGACACTGCTGATTGAGCGAGGTCTAACTTGAAGAGGGCTCTCACGGGCTCAAGTTTAATTATTATCTTCCAGGGAAACCCACATCACACAAAAGAGAGCTCTAGAAGCAGCAGTGGGGGCATGCATGTCACTGATGAGTTGAGGGGGCGTTACTTAAGATTCACATCTTACGGGGACTGTGAAGGGTTCAAGAAAACAGAGGAGTCTGGGAGGTGCCGCAGTGACCTATAACAGTTTTCAAAAAAGTTGTGGTACAATATATATAACATTTACCATCTTAATCATTAAAAAAAAATTTAAGTTTATTTATTTTGAAAGAGAGAGAGAGAGCGCGCACGAGTGGGGGGAGGGCAGGGAGAGAGGGGAGGGAGAGAACCCCAAGCAGGCTCCGCACCACCAGCCCAGCGCCCGATGCGGGGCTTGAGCTCAACGAACCGTGAGACTATGATCCCAGCCAAAGTCAAGAGCCAGAGGCTTCATCGACTGAGCCGCTCAGGTGCCCCTCATTTTTTTTTAATTTAAAAAATTTCTAGGGGTCGCTTGGGTGGCTGTCAGTTGAGCATGTGACTCTTGATTTCGGCTCAGGTCACGATCCCAGGATAGTGAGATTGAGCCCCACGTTGGGCTCCATGCTGAGTGTGGAGCCTGCTGCTTAAGATTCCCTCTCTCTCTCTCTCTCTCTCTCTCTCTCTCTCTCTCTGCCCCTCTCCCCTCTTGTGCTCACTGTCTCTAAATATTAAAAAAAAATTTTTTTTAACGGGCCCAATGCCCAACATGGGGCTTGAATTCACAACCCGTAGATTAAGAGTCGCTTGCTCTGTGGACTGAGGCAGCCGGGCACCCCCCCCCCATTTTAATGATTTTTAAGTGCCCGGTTCAGTAGCATCAAGTGCGTTCACATTGTTGTGCAGCCATCAGCACCATCCATCACAGAAGTCCTCTTCTTGTGCAACCGAAACCTTGTCCTCCTCAAACAGCTCTCCACTCCCTGCTTCCCCGCCCCTAGGGAACCTCCATTCTCCTCTCTGTCCCTATGAATTTGGCTATTCTGGGCACCTCATGTGAGTGAAATGATAGAACATTTGCCTTTGCGTGATTGGCTGTCACTAGCAGAATGTCTTCTGCCCTCGTCCCCGTTGTAACATGTATCGAAATTGCCTTCCTTTTGAAGGCAGAATAATACTCCACTCTACGAGATCCTGTAGTCTGCTTATCCATTCATCTATCCATCGGTGGGCACTCGGGATACAAAGAAGGCATATTTCTGAATTAAAATCAGATGATTCCCGGACACGATCTGGAGCTAGGTTACCAAAATGCGTGTGCCGGGAAAGAGTTTCTGGGCTGCCGTGAATGTCCTCTTCGTGCCGGTTTAGCTTCCTGAGCAAATAGCAGGAGGGACGAGAAAAGCCGGATGGTGTCGTCGCTATCTGGTTTGAAGCAGCGACGCAGCACTCCCTTAACGCGCTCTCTTGAGTACTGGTGGTTTTGAGAACATCTGTTTTACCAGACTGATAACCATTGGTTCAAAGTAGACAAGATTGCAACAGCACAAGGTCTTTCTTACGACACCCGAGACGCTTAATAACTTCATACTTTTGACGATACAAACTCGGTAAGGTCCCGTGGAAGTTTACCTGGTAAAGATGTAGAACATTCTGTAGGCTTTTGGTATATTATGGGTGAGAAGTGGTGCTTTAGTAGCATTACAGTGAATATTTCATGCTTTTGAAAACCGCTTATGTTTTATTTTTTTTTCATGTACTGTGATTTTATTTATTTTTTTCCTCAACATATGAAATTTACTGTCAAATTGGTTTCCATACAACACCCAGTGCTCATCCCAACAGGTGCCCTCCTCAATACCCATCACCCACCCTCCCCTCCCTCCCACCCCCCGTCAACCCTCAGTTTGTTCTCAGTTTTTAACAGTCTCTTATGCTTTGGCTCTCTCCCACTCTAACCTCTTTTTTTTTTTTTTTTCCCTTCCCCTCCCCCATGGGTTTCTGTTAAGTTTCTCAGGATCCACATAAGAGTGAAAACATATGGTATCTGTCTTTCTCTGTATGGCTTATTTCACTTAGCATCACACTCTCCAGTTCCATCCACGTTGCTACCAAAGGCCAGATTTCCTTCTTTCTCATTGCCATGTAGTACTCCATTGTGTATAGAAACCACAATTTCTTTATCCATTCGTCAGTTGATGGACATTTAGGCTCTTTCCATAATTTGGCTATTGTTGAGAGTGCCGCTATACATATTGGGGTACAGGTGCCCCTCTGCATCAGTACTCCTGTATCCCTTGGGTAAATTCCTAGCAGTGCTATTGCCGGGTCATAGGGTAGGTCTATTTTTAATTTTCTGAGGAACCTCCACACTGCTTTCCAGAGCGGCTGCACCAATTTGCATTCCCACCAACAGTGCAAGAGGGTTCCCGTTTCTCCGCATCCTCTCCAGCATCTATAGTCTCCTGATTTCTTCATTTTGGCCACTCTGACTGGCGTGAGGTGATATCTGAGTGTGGTTTTGATTTGTATTTCCCTGATGAGGAGCGACGTTGAGCATCTTTTCATGTGCCTGTTGGCCATCCGGATGTCTTCTTTAGAGAAGTGTCTATTCATGTTTTCTGCCCATTTCTTCACTGGGTTATTTGTTTTTCGGGTGTGGAGTTTGGTGAGCTCTTGATAGATTTTGGATACTAGCCCTTTGTCCGATGTGTCATTTGCAAATA